>NC_053424.1:66155238-66455238 GCF_007990345.1 Gossypium hirsutum | reverse complement strand
AGTGGGCTAAGGCCCAATTGATACTGAAACTGTAAGTAAGGCTGGGGCCAGACTTTTAATTCTTTTATATGACTGACTGTTCCTTTTATATAGTAGGGGATTTCACACTGAGTTTTCGTAAACTCACCCCGTTTATTAACCTTTCAGGTAATTTCCAGCCTTAGATGGATCGGAGCTGCAAGGGGCTCGGAGGAAGCCACACACATTGTTTATGTTACAGTTTTGATTATTACTTTTAAATGTTTTTATGTGGGTTGTAGTAAAGCCGTTGTAATTTTCTGGATTTCAGATTTGGAATTTTATTTATTGTTCTTATAATTGCTAGTATGAGAACACAGTTTTCCAAAGCAACTACTGTTGTTCAAAACATCACGTATCCGCAATTGTTTTTAAATTAAGCTTCCGCAACTACCAAAATTTTTACAAAGTTGTTAAGAATGTTATTCAGCTGAGGTTTTCTAACAAGGTTTAAAAAGGGTATAAGTTTGTAATTATTAAGAAGGGTTTTTAATGGAAACATAGTTTTCGAAAAACACTTCAATATGACACACTAGATTCGAGCCAAACTTCCAGGCTGGGTTTGGGGTGTTACACTAAGTGTTCTGATTGTGTGTTTGAGGTCTTAGGTTTAAGTCCCATTTATGGAATTTTTTGTTATTTTAGTCCTAGCCTTATCCCTCTTAGGTGGGCTTATTTTATATTTTCGGTAAACTCATATCATAATGAGCCTGCTGGTTCAAGTGGTAAGGTGTTAGCTTGCCCTGAGGTCTTGTGTTCAAATCCCTGTGTGAGTGTGGATGATAATTTTTGTGTCTGTTGTTGATAAAGGTTCGGTGGAAGTGAAATTCTAAGGTAGTTGGATGTGGATTGAGGTGTTGGATTTGGTGGGATTAGGTTCGTTAGTGGGTTAGTGGGGAGTTGGAGGGAAACTAGGGATATTTTATTCAATTTTTTTTATTTTTTATTTTCTTTTCACAAAATTTTTCCCTCTTTGACGTTCTTTTCTTGTTTTCCACTATCAAACTTTCGTTCTCTATTTCTAATTTCTATCAAAATTTTCCCTTCAAATCGCGAGAATTTAACTTTTTGATTCCTTCGTGCTGCTTCATAAGTAAGGGGTTCGTTGTGATTTTGAGGGAGTTTTGATTAATGCATTTGTTTCTGTTGGTTATAAGATTAATCTGGTATACCATTTTGCTAGGTGTTTTCAAGAAAATCGAGACCCTTCGGTTGCGTAGTAAAACTTAGAGGCTGCCATAGTCGAGGGTAAGCTTTTGAAACATCTTAGTGCAGTTTTTATGTTGAAAGTATGCATTTGGTTACGTTGTATTCAAGTGGTGACTCGATTGGAATTGAGAAATTAAGTTTGATTGTGGGCGTTTTATTATTGATTTTAGATACTGTTCACTTCAGGGGTACGATTACTTCAGAAACAAACCAGGTGTGTAACAAAGGTGAGAAAACGAGGTTTGACGAAGTCCAAAAAAGTGGCCTGTCGATGCCACACGGGCGTGTGCCCGGTTGTGTGTCGTGATGGGCGAGTGTGTGTCCGTGTAGGTCACACGAGCTAGGTTGATTTAGGCATGTGGACCACACGGGCATGCCACATGGGTGTGTGGGCCGTGAGCCAGGCCGTGTAGGCCACATGGGCAACGCCAATTTGGGTGTGTGGGCTCACAAAGGCCAGTTACATGGGCATGTAGGCCTAAAATTCTGAAATTTTCCCTAGGGTCGCACACGTCATTCCAATTGACTATGGGCCTTCCATAAAGTCAGTAAATGCTAAGCAAACCCTAATGCATGATATTTGCTATTCTGATAGTTGTTTTGAGTACTAAGGAAGCTGATATGTATGATTTGACTGTGTTATGTAAGTATGTATAATATCTATATATGAGCGTGTAGTACATGTTAATTTTATTATATCTTGTTATATATTTATTTGTTGTCTGTTTCTGTATGTAGGGTGGGATCTGTTCATTGAAGGAAGTATTCTGTAAGGCGGTATCCCGCTGTTATTCTGGCAGCACAACTGCAAATTATTCTGATAAGTGCCGTACGGACACTATGTGGTGTGTAGGGCTGGATGGGTGTTTTATACCCCACCTGGTGTGTTGGGATGGATGGTGATGGTGTGTAGAGGATGGGGCTAGGACTTTTCATATTTGTATGACACTGTTGATCTGATTCTGTTAAGGACACATGTCCCTATCTGTATCTGTTATGAATACGAAAAATCTGAGTATATGTGCATATATGTTCCGTTGAGTTACACACCGAGTTTACGAAAACTTACATCTGTTTGTCTATTTTGTTGAGGTAATCCTCAAATATAAGCGGGTTAGTGCGATGAAGTCTCAACTGATGAAATGTAACTGTGACAACCCGAATTAGGGCCTAATCGGAATAGTGGTTTTGTGACCACAAATTCGAGATAGAAATAATTGTTTTATAATTATTTTGGGGTTTATGATATGATTTCATGATTTCATGAAAATTTCATGATGAAATTCTGTGCATTGCGCGCTGAAGTTGAGATTAGGGACTAAATCAAATAAATTGTAAAACTTGTGTTTTAGAAGTTTTTAGTATGAAATTGCTTTGGGATATTAACTAGGAGGTCTTAAATAGCAATTTGACCCATTCTTAAGTTATGGACAAAAGTTGGACATGGAGGGAATTTTTTTGAAAGTTTAGTAGTAAGGGCATTTTGGTCATTTGTATATTAAATGAAATAAAATGGGAAAAATAACACAAAATTGGTTATCATCTTCATTAGTTGCTGCCGAAAATTTCTCTCCTCCGTAGCTAGGGTTTCTTCAACTTTCAAGCTTCATAGTAAGTGATTTTAAGCCCCGTTTTTAATGTTCTTCACATTTTTGAAATCCTCGTAGCTTGGTTTACTTATTTCTACCATTATTTCGAGTTAGGGTTTATGTTTAAAAATTTACCCATGAATGATAGGCATGTATTTTGTTGTTTGATGGTAGAATATGAATGTTTGAAGTTAGGAGAACGATCTTTTCTAAGCAATTTTTAACGAAAACGAACAAAACGGCATAATCGATAAAAATACCTATTGTTCATAACTATGTGTTAGAGTGAGAATTTGATGTTTCCATAGAAGAGAAAAATGATCAGTAGGTCATTAAACATAAGACTAAGGGATGAAATTAAATTTTCGAGCCTTGGGGCAAAATCATAATTTTGTAAAAGTTAGGGGGCAAAAATGTAATTTTTGTATAATGTGATTTTTGGATTAAAATAAATAGTTCGAGTGTTAAATGAGCTAAATATGTTGTTATAGATCAAGAAAGGCGTGGAATCGACCTGGAACGGGGGAAGGAGAAAGTTTTGGACTAAATTGCAAAATTCCCATATTTTGCACTGAGGTAAGTTTGTAAGTAAATAATACATTAATTTCATTTACATTCTTATATTTCAGCCTATTATATATATACTAGCTGATGTTGAAGTATAAATCGACTATTGGAAGAATGGAAATAAGTAATAGAGAGAGAGATCCCGGTTGAACATTCGGAAAGATCTAATAAAATCGAGGGAGCGTAGCTAGGTCACATGTATGGTGCCGAGTGCACATCATGTGTACAAGAAAGCTACGAGATACTATGTAGTAGCTAGGTCACATGTGTGATACGGGATGTATCCCATGTAGACAAGAGGGCTACGTGAGAGATAAATGTAGCTAGGTCACATGCGTGATTCCAAGTGAAGGACACCATGTAGACGAAAGAGCTACGAGACAAATCGGCTAGGTCGCATGAGTGGTACTAAGTGTTCACCATGTGTACAAGAGAGCCGAATTAAATGAAATATGATGGTGGGGCTGTGTGCTGAAACCATCAAGTATCGAGGATTAATCCGAATTGTTCAACGGGATGGTTTTGTGGTGACATTGTAGTCATGGACCTACACTTGTGATGTATGAAATGTGGTGAAAATGATTTGTGGTATATATATATGTAAGTTAAAATGAGGTTAGTATAAAAAATGTGTGAAAGAGTGAAATTAGCATTAAAACTGTTTTGGACAGTAGCAGTGACGTGATTTTGAAAATTCATCAAAAATAGAAGGAATTTAATTAGAGGTTTAATGAGATGTGAAATTAAAGATTAATGAGTGTATTTTCATATAAAAGAAACAGAGCAAGCAAAGCAATTCTATATTTTGATATATTTACAATTGTGTGTGACTTGCTCAGGATGACTATGTGATCCCCTGTTCCATCTTTGAAAAATCATTAACAATTGTACAAAACAAATTAAGAAATATAGTTTATATGCATAAATTCCTTATTGAGTCTAGTTTTAAATGAAATAGGTTTCATGGTTATTTAAATTGTGTACTGAGAGAAATTCAATTCGTAGTGAACAGAGGTCAGATCAGTTGAGCTGTGTAACAGGGGGAAACTTTAACTAATAAACTGTACTAATTGGCAGAACCAAAAAATTCTAGAAAAAAATTAGTAAGAATTTTTATGAGTCTAGATTCAGGGAAATTTTATGGATTTTAATTTCGAGTTTCGTAACTCGAGTTATGATTTATTTAGTGATCATGACGCAGAAGGGACAACTTGATCAAATTGGAGTAAACAGTAAAATTAAAAATATTATATAATTGAGTTATGTTGTAAACATATTAGATTTCTTATTTGTTATTTATATACTTACTTACTAAGCTATAAGCTTACTTTCTTTTCTCTCCTTTGTCTTATAGTGTCATCCAGCTAGCACAGGAGTTAGAGATCGTAGAAGATCCACCCGCACTATCAATACTCTTGGTATTTGAACTTAACATTTTGAAATATGGCATGTATAGCAGACTTAGTTATTTTGTTACGTGTCATAATTGTCTAGGTTTAAATTACTACTTATAGTATCAAACTAATCATTTTGTACGAAGCCTTTGAAATTGGTTTGTATTGTTAATGGCATATGTTATAATGATCCATGATCAAATTGCACGCCATATTTTTGTTGGGTTTTATTTAATAGTATATACTATAATTTGTTAATACCTCGTACCCTGTTCCGGCGACGGATACGGGTAAGGGGTGTTACAGTAACACCTCAAACCCGGCCTAGAAGTCTAGACCGAATTCAGAATGCTACATTGATAACCAAAGTGATTGTGAGAAAATTCTACAAAAAAAATACACCATTTATTATTTAAGAACATTTTCGAAAACCTTTATTCCATTTTCCCAAAATATATAAATGTTTTATTACGAATCCAAAAACATATAAAACTTTTAAAATTTCATCTGTAAGTTTAACAGAATAACTATACGAATAAAAGTTTAAAACGAAAATTATACCATAGTCTTTTAAAACTTTCTAGTTCAACTTAAACCAAATAGCAATTAAAAACCCAAATAAAACTTATAGTTCATTTCCTCCAAAACTGTTCGAGGCCTTCGTGTATTAAGCCCATCAATAGAATCTAGAATTGTACTTGAAAGTGGAAACAGAAGAGAGGGTGAGCTACTCAAGCTCAGTGTGAAATCAAACCAGTTAAACTACAGAAGAAAAAACAAGGAACTAGAAGCAGTTTAGAAGTAGAACATACTTATAGACAAATGACAGTTGAGCAAATTCGCCCAAAATCAAACACACACCATATGTACTTTACAGTCATATGGGTCAAACACACACAGTCTCATGTACCATTCAGACACATTGGCAGTAATCGTCAAACAGTCACAGTAACTATCCAGTCAAATAGTCGCAGCCAAAGTCATAGGCACGACTGCCTTTCGATCGAACAGTTAACCAGACATTTCAGTTAAACAAACAATATGATGCATATGAAAGCAATTGAGTTACGAGAAACCCACCCATCCAGCCAACACACCTCTCCGTCCCCCATCACTCCTCATAAGAGCTTTAAGTTCGTCCTGCCAATCACGCCACTCAGTACCTCGTAAGGCCCATCCAACCCTGCACTCCAACTAATGTCATCCTGGATTTCCCGAAAACGATAGCTATTAGGTTTGTCCATGACCCTCAGGCTATTGGGACTAATAATATGTAGATAGAATGCCAGTCACATATATTACGCAACAAAGCTAGCGTATAAGCTGTATTAAGAAATGCGGTAAACTACAGTATAGACATGCAATATGAACTGCCAGATCAGATAATAGTATGTAGTGTAGCAAACGTACATGTGGTACAGGGCAATGCGGTAAATCGCTATACCGTTAGGCTACAGTAAAATTGCCAGTCCAGTCAATGATACGTAGCGATGCTGACGTATGTAATGCACGGTGCAGTGCGGTAGTCTGCAGTACAGTCAAATTGTCCACGACGCTCAGGGTATTGGGACCGCCCATGACCCTTTAGGTATTAGGGGCTAATAACCAACAGATCAGCTGCTAGTTCAATTCATTCAATCTTCCTTCTCTTCAAAAATCCCTCCCAAAATAGTTTATGCATATGTATGTATGTATGCAGTCAGATGTACACAAATAGAATACCTATCTCAAATAATTAATCAGAAGCAGACGCTCACATCTAATCAGTTAGCTACAAAATTAGTCTTGGTTACACTCGTAACTCAAATTCAGTAGCAATTGCAAAATAAGCTCACATATCAATGACACGTATTCAGATAGAACTAGTTGTACACACACTCACCCAGCTAACTGGGTTTAAAATCAAACATGTCACATAACCAATCACAATTAACACATTATCCAAACTCAGATCAGCATTGTAAATACCCTTACTAGAGCTTAGTTGAGGGTTGGAACACACAGAGATGCGATTACACTTAAATTTGACCTAAAATCATTATTTGGCGAGATACTGGCACATGCCCGTGTGCTCCAGCTGTGTTGAGCAATCCAAGCCATGTGGGGGTCCAAACCCCGTGTGAAGTGTAGCACACAACCGCGTGACAGAGGCACACACCTGTGTGAAGTAGGGACACGACCGTGTGAATAGGCCATGTAACTCACTGTCCAATTTCACTAAAATAAGGTGCAAGGCAGACAAGGCCATGTGAGGGTCTCACACGCCCGTGTACCATCAGACACGGCCCGTGTGGGATCCCTAATCCCCAAATCAGCCACACGATCGTGTGACTCCAAATCTCAAATCCCTAATTCCCAAACTCACACACTCGTGTGCCCAAGTGACACGACAGTGTGAATTTTGGAAAAATCTCAAAATCGGCCACACGACTGTGTGGCACTCAATTTGGCTTGAAACCCTAGTGCCTAAATCCACATGGGCGTGTGCCTCGTCGAGGAGGTCCCGAAGCCACCCCTCAAAATAGCCCTAAACCACCATCTAAGCCATCAAAACCATCCCTAATCTTTGCCCTATCAAAGTATATCAGAAAAGTGGCGATTTCTCATCACTTCTATCGGCTAAAAACTCAAAATCAAAGGCTTAGCGCATACCCAAAAGATGCAGAATCAACAGTTTACAAAATAAAAGAAGAAGTAGAATAGACAGAGTTAAATTCCACACCTGTTGCGTGATCGGAGGCAACGATGGAGAACGACAATTTCGAAGCCAAAAAGCCAAAATCGATTCTTTTGAGTATTATTATTAAAAGCAAAAAGAAAATATGAAGAAGCAGTAGAGACAGATGAAACGGGGAACGTGAATACCAAAAACAAAAAGAATCAAAATTGAAATAGAAAATAATTTTAAAATAAATATTTAATAAAATAAAAAGATAAAAATACTAACTTAAAGCCTGGAAAAATAAAAAGTTCCAACATACACACACAATACTCGAACCCATGACCTCCAACATAATAACACTCCACTTATCCACCAGACTAGCAAGCCCATTCTTGACCCTAAATTGCACAACTTAACTTACGTGTGCGACCTCCTTGCTGTCCCTACGCTTAATAACCCAAAACTTCTAGGCCCAAAATTTTGAGGCGTTACAATTCACCCCTCCTTAAATAAATTTCATCCCCAAAATTTCCAACTAACAAAATAGTTGTAAATCACAAACTATACCTTTACGCTTCTGCTATGCACTTTGATCCCAAACCACTATCACACTAAACTTGAATTTGGAACCTGTCATACATACCCAGAACACTTATCCACTGAAGCAGATAGATATCTCACGCATTCAACTTCTATACTGAAATCAACATATCCAAACATTTCCAACCATACCTGACTCAAAATTGCTGAGGACAATCTCGAACCTGATGCTCCTTAGACCCACATCGTAGACGCGCTCCTAAATTCCTTTAGCAGTCGCCCAAATAATGCATTTTACGATGCTCGCAAGACAGTATGCTCATACCGTTACTATCTCTATTGTCAGTCAGATGCTTCTTAACACGCTTCGCAGCATGAGGCCCCAATCTTGGAGAATTGCAATCTCTCTTCTTCCCACCATCCACGCATCTAACTTGAAGCAATTCTCTATTTCTCTCCAAACTCGCCTCAAAGAATTTTTCCAAAACATCTCTTACAACTCGAGTCAATGCCTTAGTACCAACCTTTGGGTTATCGCTACCCAGAGTCGGTAGACTCCCATTGACTACCAGCTCCTTCACAGTCTCACACCCCGGAGGAGTAGGCGACTCCTCGCGTTCCTACTTACCTTCAAAATCCATATTAGTCTTGTGCCTAACTTGGGATATCTACACTTTCAGAAAGCAACATAGAATAAATGCAAAGCCTAAATTTCAAGTAACCCAGTTTCGAATTTCTACCTAGACTAGCATCGGAGTCTCAGAGAGTTCTTTTCTGTAAACTATTTTGAAAACACAAACCATTTCTATAACAGTCTGGTTTTTACCCTAGTCAGAATAGTGGTTTCGAGACCAAAAATCCAAGTTTGAAAAATATTTTAATATTATTTTCTGTGTCTGTGATATGTGAATTTATGTCTGTGATTTAATTTGTCTGTTTCTGTGCTTAATTATGAAAAAGGATTAAATCGCGAAAGTGTAAAAGTTGTCTGCTGTTTGTTAAAAGTGTCTATTTGTTTTGGCTCATTAAAGGTAAGGTCCTTATGATGAAATAAATCCAATTATATGATAGTGGAATATATGGTTTGGCATAATGATTAATATGGTTATTTTTAAAGGGTGGTTAGGTAAATGGTTTATTAATGTATATTATAATAAAACCAAAGCATAAAATATTTCCATTATGTTTCATCTTTGTCGAAAATTAGAAGAAAAAGGAAGCCATTGAAGCTTCAAGGTATATGGCCATTGCATGAGTGAACAGTTTAGTCTATTTTGTTTAGTTTTTGATGATTTTTACGTTTCTGTGATCATTACTTTGTGTTCTTCAAAACCCATGTCTGAATTTCTATTTCTGTTAAAGGTTTCATGAAATTCCATTGTTGATATCATGATTTTTGTGATGTTTTTGGAAAAATTATAAAGGCTTGGTAGATGATTTATAAGTTTTGTTTTTGAATTTTGATGAAATAAAGCTATTTGGGCTAATTTGTGAAAATGAGGTTTTGAAGGACTAAATTGTGACTTAAATATGTTATTTGGGCTGGTATGGAAGCCATGTATATTCGTCCAAGCTATAGTCTTGGCGAATTTTTCATATTTGTGATTTTGTGAAAAATGGATTAAATTGTCAAAGTATGAAAATGTAAGGGCTAAAATGAAAAGTGCGCTAAATATGTGTTCATGGATTATTTTGAGTGAAATGAATGATTGAATGGTTGAATTTGAATTGTATTATATCAAGAACAAAGAAAATCGGACTTAGATCGAGGGAAGAAATAGTTGAATAGTCGACTCGTTTCGTCTGAAATCCGTACGAGGTAAGTCAAATTACAATTACCTGTTAAACTGATTAAATTCTGCATATACAAACTTTAATTTTTATTGGATGGCCTTGAGAGCCTGATGAATACCTTTTGAGTAAATTATGTTAATTTGTTGGTATCCAAAGAGCTTTGTATGTTTCTAAAGGAACGTCAACATCTATCTGAGATATCGTGTAAGACTGTGTCTGGGACACAAGCCTCGATTGATATTTACGTATAAGACCATGTCTGGGACATTGGCATTGTATCTAATTTCGTGTAAGACCCTGTCTGGGACAGAAGCATCGATATTGAATTACTTGTAAGACCAAGTCAGGGACATCGGCATTGTACTTGTTTGTGAGTATCGGTATCATATCTGAACTGTCTGATGATAGAGTATGAAATATGAGAATGATTATATGAAATGTATACCCTATACAATTGTAACACCCCTATGCCCGTAACCGTTGCCAGAGTAGGGTCAAGAGGCATTACGAAAACAACTCAACTTTAGAACATTTCACATACATATAAAGCAGAAATTGGAATTATAAATTTTATTAATTCTTTCCTAATATAATCAAATATTCATATCTAACAACCAAAATCCAATAAGCCATATATTAAAGTATGCACATATATATATAAATATATAAAGTCAAGATCTCATAGAATAGCATCATGCAATTATAAATTTTACTATTCATTTGGTATAAACCTTACCCTTAGCTGAATCCAATTGAGCATAAGATTCATTCATTCACAGTAGGTACTTCAACTAATAAAACATTTGTAAGTCTTATTATTATAGAACTTCATTAACTTAGCTTACCATGTATAAAAATCATAAAACAACATTCAAACCATAATACTAACCTTAAGGAAGCACTTTCAATTTCTAATATGATTTACTAAACATACAAAGGTACTTTGCTTATATAAATATAACATATCATCCATATAAAAAATACGCATGCTAGTTAACAAGATTTTAACATTTTAAGATCACAAAACTAGATCATGTGCCATTTTCGCATGGCTCATCAAAATGATAATTACATCATTCAAAATACAAAACTCATCTCTGTCTATCCTATACATACCACATTTTTTTTAAAACTTAAAGCTTCTTTAAAGATACCAAAATGATGACGATAAGTGTGATGACTTCAGTGATAGTCCCGAGCTCACAACGGATCCATAATCTAAATAAAGATGAACAAACAATTCAAATGAGATAGTACTTAGTAAGTCAAAAGCAATTTAATAAATAATCACAACAGAACTCTATTTAAGTCTAATATGTCTAACTTATTCATTCATGATATCGTATAACCACATACTCTTATTTCTTCTTCCAAGACATTATACAATAACCTTTAGAAATATACACATACTCTTTGTTCCCGTAAAATCTTAATTACCTATGATGGTAATCAGTGTTCTATTTCACACTCTACCACGATCATGTTACCTTAATCATTTCGCACACATAGTGCCCCACAATCGATCTCACAAATAGTGCTCGGTTAATAAATTCGTACACATAATGCTAGCTTTTTCATATGCACACATAGTGCTGCCCCATTCGCACACATAGTGCCCTTTTCATTCATGCATATACGTGCACATAATACAACAAAAATAAAATAAAAAAATAAATAGAATAGCACATCAATTCAATGCCATCGGCTTAGTAATACATTATCTATTCGACATTTCTCCACATATAGAATTTACATTTCATGAGCTATGTGTACTCTAGGCATACATAGTAATCTAAGTCTTAATTGCTTAGAACTTACCTTATTGTCAAACAAACAGCTCTGATCGCCTACTCAACAACCTTCGCTTTCCCCTTACCTGAACTTGGCTCTCTTTGATCTTGAGCTTAATTAAACAAATAAACTAATTCAATCATCTTATCAATTCATCATAACCCAAATTCTATTAATTTCAAACACATATATCATACGACACTTTCATCATTGATAAATTAAACACATAACATGACTGAATGCACATAGTTCTTAAATTCGACTAGCCTGTCATAACATTTTCATATTAACATCATACCGAACCTAAAATGGACATTCATTTAATTATAGTCAAGCAAATTCAATTTCTCTTCCCAGTATTACATACACGGCAACTTACTTCCCTTCATGTCAAATGCATTTAACTAAACTATGTCTTAATATCAAGTGCATTCGGCAATGACACAAACCAACTTACCTCAACATTCTATCTCCCATACCTTAACTGAATACTCCCTAGAGTATTTCAATCCTCCCAATTCAATCCAAGAGCTTAAAATTTACCTAATTGAGTTTGTCATTGTCTATCTTATTATTCAACTAAAACAATAATTAAATTCATCTCAAATCCTCCATGACCGAATGTATATATATAACTCAATAAACAACAAATTATTAACCTCCCAATTCAAGTCCACATTCGGCATCCATAAAACACTTATTAACAATTAAATTATTAATTTCCAAAATTAAGCATAATATCACCTTACTTCATAATAGCCGATTGATATTTTTGTCCATATTAACAATTCATAGAAATTTTTATTTAGTTCATACTCACCTATAACCATTTCTAATCACATAACTTCAAAACATCAACAATTTAACATATAGGAAACATAACCGAATGCTTCATGTATCACAAATTCAAAAATTAGCACATGGGTCATGCTAAGAGCTTCAAAACCAACTCAATTCCACAAAAAATCCAAAAGAATCACATGAAATCATACCTTAATCTATACATTCACCATAGCCGAATGCTTTAGCTTCATTTTCTTTTCTTTTCTTTATGGTTTCGGAAAAATGCAAGAAAGGATGGGTGGAATTTTGTTTTTATCACCATTTTCTATTATAAATTCATTATTTCACAAAATAAAACCATTATAATATAATGCTTATTTCTTTATTTAACATATAATTTCCACCAACTAAAATAAAGATATGAAAACACATGATTGCATGCAAGTGTTGACTAGCCATTTACATTTAAGATGGCTCATTTGACATGCAAGTCCCCCATAATATGAAACCATATAATATATGGCCACTGCACATTTGCCTATCACATTTTCAAGATTTTTCCAACAAGTCCTTTTTAACTAATTTCACATCCAAATGACAGAAATTAAAACACGATATTTTCACACATGAAATTTCACATATAATAAGCATAGAATATAACATTCAATTATTTTCGTGACTCAGTTTTGTGGTCCCGAAACCACTTTCTGACTAGGGTTTAAATAGGGCTATCACATAGGTACGTTTGTATTGTATTAAATTTCTGAATATAAAAGACTCTATCTTTGTGAAATATGTATGGAATTTGGAAATGAGGCACAACATATAAGCAAACAAAGGAGCATGGTTAAGTTTATGAATTATTCTATGAAATAGTTATGAATCTTTATGGTTGAATTGTACTTATAAGCTTTAGTAGTTAGACCAATTGTATTTGGCTTACTAAGCTCCTTGTAGCTTACTCGGTGTGATTTTTGTCTATTTTTCAAATATCGTAGCTGCTGAAGGCTCGAAGATAGTCGAGGATCGTCATTACACTATCGACTTCATTTTGGTACTATTGAAAGTGTAAATTTTAAAGTATGGCATGTATAGGCTAGAATGTCTATGTAATTAAGTTTTGATTTGTATATATATATATGTTATGCCATGAGAGTTGGCTAGCCAATGATAAGTTTGTGCATAATTTTGGTGTATGTTTGTAATGTGCTATGTTCTACTGCGATTTGGCCATTTTGAACATAGAATTGGTTAAAAATTTTGGTATGATTGTTGTATATTATTGCTTGTAGGATTAAACCCAAAAAGGGGTGGTAAAATTGGCTTAAACCAAGCATGTTTTGTACCACACAGTCAAAGGCCACGGGCGTGCTTTGTGGTCGTGTTTGTTTGGTAGTAACCTCTTAAAAATCACACGGCTTTGACACACGGGCGTGTCATATGGCTGTGGGCATAAGTTCGTAGCTAGCCAAGTATCACACGGCCATAGCACATGGGCGTGTCTATTGGCCGTGGGTGAAAGTCAGTATGTCTGCTCTATTTTGGTATGGTTGGATCATATGGGCGTGTCTGGTGCCCGTGTGTGTCACACGGGCATGTGACTTTAACATTTTTGAAAGATTTGTTTAAGTTCTGAAAATTCTGAATGTGTTCGTTTTAGTCCAAACCTTTCTTAAACGTACATTTTAGGTCTCGTAGACCATCTTAAGAGATGATTTCTTATGAAGTGATGTTATATGATATCTGTGATTCTGAATTGGTTTGAAATGTTCTATTTTTCTAGTAATGCCCCTTACCTATTCTAGAGAAGGATACGGGATAGGGGTGTTATATTTTACTGGTATCAGAGCTATGGTTTAGTCGGTTCTAGGACTACCATAACGTTTGTGAGTCTAGCTATACATGCCATATATTTGAAACTGTGATAGTGTAATGAATCCTAACATTGAAATGTGCTTTTATATAGCAATGGATCCCAATAGAGCCGTAGCTGACGATGTTGAAAGCAATGCGCCTACCCCCACGCAAGGGACAGTGCAAGATGATTCATAACCGGCTATGAGTAGTTGTGATAGCGAGGCTAAGCAAGCCTTATATCAGATGATGAATGAATGGTTCACCAAATACATTAAAACCAATCCGGCTATACAACAACCTCCACCCTCAGTTAATTCTTTTCAAATTCTTGCTATGCCCTCGGTGAGTCCGGTTTAGCTAAGTAGACCACCGGTTGATAAGATTAAAAAGTATGCGGCTGAAGAATTTCGAGCTACAACGAATGATGATGCTGAAAGAGCCGAATTCTTGTTAGAGAATACAATATGAGTGTGTGATGAAATGTCTCTGAATCCTGAGGAATGTGTTAAACATGTCGTTCACTTTTGAGAGATACAACATATCATTGGTGGAAAACTTTAATATCTGTGGTTCCAAGTGGATGGGTTACTTGGGATTTCTTCTAAGATGAATTCTGGAAGAAATACATTAGTCAGAGATTTAGTAATTAGAAACGTAAAGAGTTTCTCGAGCTTAAACAAAGTCGTATGTCTGTTACTGAATACGAACGTGAATTTGTGAGATTGAGCCAGTATGCTCAGGAATGTGTATCGAATGAAGCAATAATGTGCAAAAGGTTTGAAGATGGACTAAACGAAGATATCCGTCTGTTAGTGGGGATTTTAGAGATTAAAGAAATGGTACTGCTCATTGAGCGAGCTTGTAAAGTCGAAGAATTAGGTAAAGAGAAAAGAAAAGCTGATTTTAAAGTCAGGGATGTTAGATAGAGATCTACGAATAGATCATTTCAGTCCGTGTCAAATAAATTCTGGGATGATTATAGCTGTTCAAAGGCTGAGGTAGGACATTTGAAACGAGATTGAGCTAGATCGCATTCGAATTTCAAAACTCCACTACTTCTGTTGCAAGTGTCGGGAATATCTGATCTGAGAGACCTAAATGTAAACACTGTGGTACAAGACATCCAGGAAATTGTAGATTGAATGACCGAGCCTGTTTTTGATGTGGATCTCTGATCATTTTGTAAGAGATTGTTCTGAACCTGCTGAGCAATAGAATGTACAGAATCCGAGACCGAGCAACACCTCAGCTAGAGGTAAACCTTTTAGAAATATAGGAAATGTTAGCAGTGGTCAAAGAGCTACTAGAGATACTACTGTTAGATCTGAGGCCAGAACACCTGCCAGAGCCTATGCTATCCGAGCTCGTGAGGAAGCCTCATCTCCAGACGTGATTACTGGGACTTTTACTCTTTATGATCCTTCTGTGATTGCATTGATAGACCCTAGATCAACATATTCTTATATCTATATGAATTTAGTACATAGTAAGACTTTGCCTTAGAGTCTACTGAATTCGTAATTAGAGCATCGAACCCCTTAGGCAAAAGTGTCTTGGTTGATAAAGTCTGCAAGAATTGCCCGTTAATGATTCGAGATGCCTGTTTCCCTGCTGATTTGATGCTTTTGCCTTTTGACGAATTTGATATAATTCTGGGAATGGATTGGTTAACTCTGCATGATGCTATTGTGAATTGCAAATGAAAAGTCATTGATCTAAGGTGTAAGAATGATGAGATAATTTGACTTGAGTCTAGTGATCTGAATGGACTACTAGCTATGATATCTGCAATGAAAGCATGGAAATTTGTGAAGAAAGGCTATGAAGCCTACTTCGCTTATGTGTTAGACTCGAAAATGGATGATAGGAAAGTTGAATCAGTGCCCGTTGTCTGTGAATTTTCTGATGTGTTTCCTGAAGAACTACCGGGTTTGCCTCCGATGCAAGAAGTTGAGTTTGGCATTGAATTAGTACCTGGTACTACTCTGATATCGATAGCTCCGTATAGAATGGCTCTGACAGAATTAAAGGAATTGAAATCTCAGTTGCAAGAATTGATCGATCGAGGATTTGCTAGACTGAGCTTTTCACCACGGGGTGCTCCGATTTTATTTGTGAAAAAGAAAGATGGCATAATGAGAATGTGTACTGATTACCGTCAACTTAATAAAGTTACTGTAAAGAACAAATACCTTCTGCCTAGAATTGATGACTTATTTGATCAGTTGAAAGGTGCTACTGTGTTTTCTAAGATAGATTTGAGATTGGGTTACTACCAGTTGCGAGTAAAGGATTCTGATATTCCGAAAACTTCTTTTAGAATGAGGTGCGGGCATTATGAATTTTTAGTTATGCCTTTTGGATTAACGAATGTTCCTACTATCTTTATGGATTTGATGAATAGAATATTCAGACCGTATTTAGATAAATTTGTTGTAGTATTCATTGATGACATATTGATTTATTCACGTGATGAATCTAAACATGCCAAGCATTTGAGAATAGTGCTACAAACTCTGCGAAATAAACAATTGTATGCAAAGTTCAGTTAATGTGAATTTTGGTTGCGAGAAGTTGGTTTCTTGGGTCATATTGTATCAGCATCTAGTATTCGAGTTGATCCAAGCAAAATTTCTCCTATACTGGATTGGAAGCCCCCGAGGAATGTATCTAAAGTCCACAGTTTTCTAGGGCTTGTCGGTTACTACAGACGATTTGTAAAAGATTTCTCAGTGATAGCAACTCCGTTGACAAAATTACTTCAGAAAGATGTGAAATTTGAATAGTCTGAGAAATGTCAGAAAAGTTTTGATCAGTTAAAAGCTTTATTAACTGAAGCTCTAGTGTTAGTACAACTTGAGTTAGGTAAAGAATTCGTTGTTTACAGCGATGCTTCATTGAATGGACTATGTTGTGTTTTAATGCAAGAAGGAAAAGTTGTTGCTTATGCTTCGAGACAATTGAAGCCGCATGAGAAGAACTATCCGACACATGATCTTGAGTTAGCTGCCATTGTGTTTACTTTGAAGATTTGGCGTCACTATCTGTTTGGTGAGAAATGTCACGTGTTTTCTTATCATAAAAGTCTGAAGTATTTAATGACGCAAAAGGATTTGAATATGCGGCAAAGAAGATGGTTCGAACTGTTAAAAGACTACGAACTTGTAATTGATTATCATCCGGGAAAAGCAAATGTTGTTGTTGATACTTTGAGTCGAAAATCATTATTTATTTTGAGTACGATGAATGCTCCTTTAGTTCTGTCTGATGATGGTTTAATTTTATCTGAATTAAAAGTGAGACCTTTGTTCTTACAACAGATCTGCGAGGCTCAGAAGATTGATAATGAGATTATGGTTAAACAAACTCAATGTAATTATAATTCTAATTCTGAATTCCGAATAGAAGTTGATGATTGTTTGAGATTCATAAATAGACTTTGTATTTCAAGAAATCCAGAGTTGATTCAAATGATTTTGAGTGAAGCTCACAGTAGTAGATTTTCTGTACATCCGGGGAGTACGAAAATGTATAATGATTTGAAGAAGCATTATTGGTGGTCCGTAATGAAAAGAGATATCTTTGATTTTGTTTCTAAATGTTTAATCTGTCAGCAAGTTAAAGATGAGCACCAGGTGCCATCTGGGTTATTACAACCAATTATGATTCTGGAATGGAAATGGGATCGAGTGACTATGGATTTTGTTTCAGGTTTACCCCTGTCTCTGAGAAAGGAAGGTTCGATCTGGGTTGTAGTTGACAGATTAACGAAGTCAGCTCATTTTATTCCAGTACGATCTGATTTCTCACACGATAAATTGGCTGAGTTATATATTTCTGATATTGTGAGATTGCATGGTGTGCCATTGTCGATAGTGTCAAATAGAGACCCGAGATTTACATCGCTATTTTGGAAGAAGTTGCAAGATGCTCTGGGTACTAAATTGCATTTTAGCACTGCTTTTCATCCACAAACTGATGGTCAATCTGAATGGATTATTTAGATACTTGAGGATATGTTGAGATGTTGCATTCTTGAGTTTGGAGGTGCGTGGGAACAATATCTTTGATTGAATTCGCTTATAATAATAGCTTTCAATCGGCATTAAAATGGCACCGTACGAAGCCTTATACAGTAGAAAGTGTAGAACACTGAGAGAATAAGATTTACGGTATTGATCTGATAAAAGAAATAGAATAGAAAGTGAAAGTAATCTGAGATAGTTTGAAAGTTGCCTTTGACAGTCAGAAATCTTATGTGGATTTAAAACGAAAAGATATCGAATTTTGTAACGCCCCAATTTTCGGGAATTCTGTAAAAGTTGTAAAATTTAAAATTCTGTGTTCTGTTTGTTATGTGTAGGATTAATCATGTTGGTGGGCCTCTAGAAGGCCCAAGCTTAGGATAAAACCCGGTAGTTTTAATTAAATTTAATTCTATAAGAGAAAGGGATTCTGATAAATTGGGCTTTTAGGAATTATTTGTGAAAAATAGATCACAAGGAAGCAAGTGGTAAAGTGGCATGTGACGCCACTGTGAAGGATGTAGTGGCGTGTGGAAGCTTGGGGAGGACCCAGGTTCAAGTCACAATGACAGCAAATTAAGTGATTAATTTTTATGTACAGGAAAGGGAAGTGATGGAACTGAAATAAAAGTCTGTCAGGAAGAGTTTAAGAGGGTAAGGGGATTGAATAAGGATAGAGATAAGGGAGGAAATCTAGGAGCTGATTGGGGTGAGCTGTGTTGACCAAATTTTGGACTCTTGAGGAGCAAGAGGTGGCCGGCCAAGGGTTTCTTTAGGGGGTAAATTCGGCTAGGTTAAAGTGCCAGTATAAATTCGGCAATAGGGAGGGAGTTGTGCCGTTTGCTTCTTTTCTCACCTTCTCCCTTTAGCCATTTTTGCTTTCTTCTTATTCTCTTTCTCCATAGCCGAACCTTTCAAACCTCTTGTCCATCTCCACCCTACTCTACATCACTTTCCTCCATTAATTTTCTTAGACTAAAGCCGAACCTCAAATCTCAAAATCCCGAAAGCTATATTCTTGTGCCGTTTTTTTCCAAAGCCATATTCCTCAATATATTTTCCTTTTTGACCAACATTCTTCTCCTCTAAACCCCTAGCATCTGTCGACAACATTACCCAGGGTTATAGCCTCAAATCATTATTGCCTATATCACCTACAAAAGCCGAAACTACTATAGAGTTAGGGACTTGTAGCCGAAACTTCAAAGCTTCTAGATTCAAGTTTTACCGTCATTTAAAGGTTGAATCTGCATCAGATCTACGTGGAAAGCAGGAAGGAATAAGTGGTAAGTGCTCAACACTCCAAATCTAGTCTTATTTTTCAAGTTAGGAAAAAGCCGAAGTCCCTAAAATCTAGGGAGGCTATCGATTTGGGCATAGGGCATAAAGGGTCTTTAACCGATGATTTATTTTGATGATTAGTGTCTTCTCAAGGGTTGGATCGAAGGCTTGGATCTTTGGAGCGATTAGACTTGGATCTGGCCATCGGATTTCGGCAAGAAGGTAAAGTTTTAAAGGCTTTTAGGGACAGAGTCGAATATGGGTAAGTAATTATGGAGATTAGTGTTGTGATTTGCAATTTAAGAATTGTAGCAACGTAATTGTAGGCAGTTCGTGCATGGATCTTGTCAGCAAGTTGTCACAAAACAGGTGTGTAACTGACACCCTCTCATAGGCTAGATCGGCAAAAGCCGAAAAGCCAAAATGCCGAAAAGCCGGTATTTTTGGCACTTGCGAGTGTGCGAATGCTTGCAAGACGTATGGGTAATTATTACTGGTAATCGAAAGTGATAAAACTGCAGTACGCGCGATTTCGTGCATTTTGATATTTTGGGCTTAATGGGCCAAAACTGGGTTAATGGGCCAACGGGCCCAATTCGGTAAGAACACTCGGTAAGTGTTTCTGGCTAAACGTAATGGCTACGATATGCATGAAAACCTTAGAAATAGTTAGATGTACTAAAATACCCCTATGTATGCAAAATTACCATTATACTCCTATGTATGCAAAATTACCATTATACCCCTATGTATGCAAAATGACCTCTATACCCCTAGGGTTAATTTTGTCTGAAAAGCATGATGAATTAAATCTGTATGATGTATGCCATGAATGTATATCTGTTGCATGGGGACATGGGTTATATTATGAGGAAGCGTCCTGGTGGCTATGCCACAAATTATCTGTTCTGGTGGCCCTGCCACATATATTTGTTCTGGTGGCACTGCCACAAAATATCTGTATCTGGTGACTCTGTCACATTTTCTGTATTTGGCAGCCATGCTGCATATTTCTGTGGCGTGTAGCGGTTGGGTGGGTCGAGTAGTCTCCCCACATGGCGAAAGGATGGTATGGGGGTGTATGTGGTTGGATATGGTTGGGTTTCTGCATAAGCATGATATATCTGTTCTGGTCTATTCTGGGCTTACGGGCTTTATTCTAATTTCTGTTCTGGGCTGAGGCCAACTTATTCTGTCTCTGTGGTTTGAACTGATTTAGGCTATGGTTGGGTTGAATTACACATTGAGTTTTCCAAAACTCACCCCTTATTTTCATCCTCGCAGGTAATCCTCAACCATAGTGGGCTTGGAGCTATGAGGGATTTGGACTGGCCACATGTTTCTACAAACCTGGTTTCTTTCTGGTGAACTGGACGTCCTTTTAATTTCATCTATGGTTTTGGGTTTTAAGTGTAATAAGGCCTTTTAATTATTTTTATGGTTTTGTTTTACTTTTATTATTTTATTTTACTATGATGAAAAAAACTATGATGACTAAGTAAAATGGGTTAGCTTTAGGACGCGTTTTCAAAAACATTAAGTGATTTCAAAATAACACGATTACAAGTAAGATTTCCGCTAAGCAAACGTTTTCAAACTTAATCACTTTATTAAGATGGACTTAACCAAATGATTTTCTCACAATTATACGAAATGTTAGAGTGTGGCAATGGCGGTGTGCATGTCTAGGATTGGATCCAAAGGGAGCTTGGTACTTAAGCAGTCCGACAGAGTCACCTCCTCTTTTTCTGGTTTCCTACCTGGTGCACAGCTCTCATTCACTTTAACCTATATTAAAAATATCTTTTACATCACCAACTAAGTTTTTCCAAACTAAGTAATACGGGATGTTTTGTACGCATCAATGTGGCGCACCGGATCCGGTCATAACGTCTAGGCTGGGTTTGGGGTGTTACAAATTTAAGGTCGGTAATAAAGTGTTTCTAAAAGTATCTCCGTGGAAGAAACTGTTCTGATTTGGCAAAAAGGGCATGTTGAGTTCGAGGTTCATTGGACCGTATGAAATCATCGAAGGAGTTGGGCCGGTTGCTTATAGATTGAGGCTACCATCTGAGTTAGAAAAGATTCACGTATCAGTGCTTCGATGATATAGATCTGATCCTTCGCATGTAATTTCACTGTCTGAGATTGAAATTCAGTTGATATGACTTACAAAGAGAAGCCGATTCGTATTTTAGCTCGTGAGGTTGAAGAGTTGCGAAACAAGAAAATTCCAGTGGTTAAAGTGATGTGGCATCGACACATTGTTGAAGAGGCCACGTGGGAGTCTGAAGATGCTATGAAACAACAATATCTGAATCTATTTAATGGTAAGATTTTCAGGGATGAAAATCCCTAAGGGGGGAGAATTGTAACAGTCTGGTTTTGACCCTAGTCAGAATAGTGGTTTCGGGACCACAAATTCGAGTTCAAAAAATATTTTAATATTATTTTCTGTGTCTGTGATATGTGAATTTATGTCTGTGAAATTTCTGTGATTTAATTTGTCTGTTTCTGTGCTTAATTATGAAAAAGGATTATATCACGTAAAGTGTAAAAGTTGTTTGTTGTTTGTTAAAAGAGCCTATTTGATTTGGCTCATTAAAGGTAAGGTCCTTATGATAAAATAAATCCAATTATATGATAGTGGAATATATGGTTTGGCATAATGGTTAATATGGTTATTTTTAAAGGGTGGTTAGGTAAATGGTTTATTAATGTATATTATAATAAAACCAAAGCATAAAATATTTCCATTATGCTTCATTTTTGCCAAAAATTAGAAGAAAAAGGAAGCCATTGAAGCTTCAAGGTATTCAGCCATTGCATGAGTGAATAGGTTAGTCCATTTTGTTCGATTTTTGACAATTTTTACGTTTCTGTAATAGTTGCTTTGTGTTCTTCAAAACCCATGTCTGAATTTCTATTTCTGTTAAAGATTTCATGAAATTCCATTGTTGATATCATGAGTTTTGTGATGTTTTTGGATGAATTATAAAGGCTTGGTAGATGATTTATAAGTTTTTTCTTTGAATTTTGATGAAATAGAGCTATTTGGGCTAATTTGTGAAAATGAGGTTTTGAAGGACTAAATTGGGAATGAAATATGTTATTTGGGCTGGTATAGAAGCCATGTATATTCGTCCAAGTTATAGTCTTGGCGAATTTTGCATATTTGTGATTTTGTGAAAAATGGATTAAATTGTCAAAGTGTGAAAATGTAAGGGCTAAAATGAAAAGTGCGCTAAATATGTGTTCATGGATTATTTTGAGTGAAATGAATGATTGAATGGTTGAATTTGAATTGTATTAGATCAAGAACAAAGAAAATCAGACTTAGATCGAGGGAAGTCTAAAATAGTTGAATAATTGACTCGTTCCGTCCGAAATCTGTACGAGGTAAGTCAAATTACAATTACATGTTAAATTGATTAAATTCTGCATATACAAACTTTAATTTGTATTGGATGGCCTTGAGAGCCTAATGAATACCTTTTGAGTAAATTCTGTTAATATGTTGGTATCCGAAAAGCTCTGTATGCTTCTAAAGGAACGTCGACATCTATCTGAAATATTGTGTCAGACCATGTCTGAGACACAGGCCTCGATTGATATTTACATATAAGACCATGTCTGGGACATCGACATCGTATTTGATTTTGTGTAAGACCCTATTTAGGACAGAGGCATCGATATTGAATTACATGTAAGACCACGTTAAGGGCATCGGCATTGTACTTGTTTGTGAGTATCAGTATTGTATCTGAACTGTCTGATGATAGAGTATGAAATATGAGAATGATTATATGAAATGTATAACCTATACAGGTACATTTGTATTGTATTAAATTTCTGAATATAAAACACTCTGTCTCTGTGAAATATTTATGGAATTTGGAAATGAGGCACGACATATAAGCAAACAAAGGAGCATGGTTAAGTTTATGAATTATTCTATGAAATAGTTATGAATCTTTATGGTTGAATTGTACTTATAAGCTTTAGAAGTTAGACCAATTATATTTGGCTTACTAAGCTCCTTGTAGCTTACTCTGTGTGATTTCTATCTGTTTTTCAAATATCGTAGCTACTGAAGACTCAGGGATAGTCGAGGATCATCGCCACACTATCGACTTTATTTTGGTACTCTTGAAAGTGTAAATTTTAAAGTATGGCATGTATAGGCTAGAATGTCTATGTAATTAAGTTTTGATTTGTATGTATATGTTATGCCATGAGAGTTGGCTAGCCAATGATAAGTTTGTGCATACTTTTGGTGTATGTTTGTAATGTTCTATGTTCTAATGATATTTGGCCATTTTGAACATAGAATTGGTTGAAAATTTTGGTATGATTGTTGTATATTATTGCTTGTAGGATTGAACCCAAAAGAGGGGGTAAAATTGGCTTGAACCAAGCCTGCTTTGTACCACACAGTCAGAGGCCAAGGGCGTGCTTTGTGGCCGTGTTTGTTTAGCAGTAACCTCTTAAAAATCACACAGCTTTGACACACAGGCGTGTCATATGGCCGTGGGAATAAGTCAGTAGCTAGCCAAGTATCAAACGGCCATAGCACACGGGCATGTCTATTGGCCGTGGGTGAAAGTTAGTATGCCTGCTCTATTTTGTCACTTTTGGATCATATGGTTGTGTGTCTGGTGGCCATGTGTGTCACACGGCTTAGTAACACAGGCGTGTGACTTTAACAGTTTTGAAAGATTTGGTTATGTTTTGAAAATTTTGAATGTGTTCGTTTTAGTCCAAACCTTTCTTAAAAGTACATTTTATGTCTCGTAAACTATATTAGGAGATGATTGCTTATGAAATGATGTTATATGATATCTGTGAATCTGAATTGTTTTGAAATGTTCTGGTTTTTTGGTAATACCCCTTACCTATTCTGGCGACGGATATGGGATAGGGGTGTTACAATTTCAACCTTATGTGGTACAATTTTTCAAATGTTTTTCAAAATCAATTGTTTGTGCGCATGTCTACGTAGTAAACAAATGCTAAGTTTTTGTAAACCTGACTCTGATACCACTAAATGTAATACTTCATATTCACCCTAAAAGGCTAGACCAAATTGGAAATGCTACATTGATCACCGAAGTGATCGCGAGAAAATTCTACAAAACAAATACACCTTTTATCGCTTAAGAACATTTTTGAAAACCTTTATTCCATTTTCCCAAAATTATGAATCCAAAAACATATACAATGATAAAAATTTTGTCCTCAAGTTAAAAACGAAAATTATACCACAGTCTTTTAAAACTTTACAGTTCAACTTAAACAAAATAGCAATTAAAAACTGAAATAAAACTTATAGTTCATTTCCTCCAAAACTGTCAAAGACCTCCGCGTACTAAGCCCATCAACAGAATCCAAAACTGTACCTGAAAGGGGAAATAGAAGAGAGGGTGAACAACTAGAGCTCAATGTGAAATCAAAACAGTTAAACTAAAAAAGCAGAAACAGGAGTAGTTCAGAAGTAGAACATACTTAAAGACAGATGACAGTTGAGCGAATTTGCCTAAAATCAAACTTACACCATATGTACTTTACAGTCATATGGGTCAATCAAACACGCACAATCACACGTACCATTCAGACACAGTAGTAGTAATCTTTAAACAGTAACAGTAACTATACAGTCAAATAGTCGCAGTCAAAGTCTACAAAATTCTCACAGGCACAAGTGCCTTTCAATCGAATAGTCAATTAAACATTTCAGTCGAACTGACAATATGATGCATATGAATGCAATTGAGTTATGAGAAACCCACCTATCCAGCCAACATAACTCTCCATCCCTTATCACTCCTCATAAGAGCTTTAAGCTCGTCCCTCCAATCACTCCACTCAGAACCTTGTAAGGCCCATCTAACCCTACACTCTAACTAATGTCATCCCGGATTGCTCGACAACGATGGCTATCTCCATGACCCTTAGGGTATTGGGACTAATAATATGTAGATAGACTGCCAGTCACGTATATTACGTAGCAAATCTAGCGTATAAGCTATACTGTGCAATGCGGTAAACCGCACTGCAGACATGCAGTATGAACTGTCAGATCAGATAATAGTACGTAGTGTAGCTAACGTAGATGCGGTACAGTACAATGCGGTAAACCACTATACCGTTAGGTTGCAGTAAAACTGCCAGTTTAGTCAATGATATGCAGCGATGCTGACGTATGTACTGTACGGTGCAGTGAGGTAGTCCGCAGTACAGTCAAATTGTCCATGACCCTTAGGGTATTAGGGGGTAATAACCAACAAATTAGCTGCCAGTTCAATTCAGTCAATCTTTCTTCTCTTCAAAAATCCCGCCCAAAATAGTTTATGCATATGTATGTATATAGTCAGATGTACACAAATAGAATACCAGTCTCAGATAATTAATCAGAAGTAGACACTCACATCAAATCAGTTAGCTACAAAATCAGTCTTGAGTACATTCGTAACTTGAATTCAGTAGCAATTGTAAAATAAGCTCGTATATCAATGACACGTATTCAAACAGTCAGACAGAACTAGTTGCAGACACACTCACCCAGCTAACCGGGTTCAGAATTAAACATGTCACATAACCAATCACAATTATCACATTATCCAAACTCAGATTAGTGTCGTAAATACCCTCACTGGAGCTCAATCGAGGGTTGGAACACACAAAGTTGCGATTACATTTAAATTTGACCTAAAATTATTATTTGGCGAGATATGGGCACACGCTCGTGTGCTCTGGCCGTGTGGAACAATCCAGGCAGTGTGAGGGTCCAAACCCTGTGCGAAAGGTAGCACACGACCGTGTGAACAGGCCGCGTAACTCACTGTCCAATTTCTATAAAATAAGGTGTGGGACATACACGGACGTGTGAGGGTCTCACACGCCCATGTGCCATCAGACACGGCCTTGAGTTCCAAAACACAAGCCCGTGTCCGATCCCTAATCCCCAAATCAGCTACATGGTCGTGTGACTCAAAATCTCAAATTCCTAATTCCCAAACTCACATGCCCATGTGCCCAAGGTACACCCCCGTGTGAATTCTGAAAAAAACCCAAAATTGACCAAACGGTCGTGTGGCACATAATTTGGCTCAGAGCCATAGTGCTCAAATCCACACGGTTGTATTCTTGGCACACGCCCGTGTGGTAGTCGAGGAGGTCATGAAGCAACCCTCAAAATAGCCCGAATCCACCATCTAAGCCACTAGAACCGTCCTTAATCTTTTCCCTATCAAAGTATATCAGAAACTGGGGATTTCTCATCACTACCATCGGCTAAAAACACAAAATCGAAGGCTTAGCACATACCCAAAAGATGTCGAATCAACAGTTTACAAAACAAAAGAGGAAGTAGAATAGACAGAGTTAAATCCCACACCTATTGCGAGATCGAAGGAGATGACGGAGAATGACAATACCGAAGCAAAAAAGCCAAAATCGGTTCTTTTGAGTATTATTATTATCAAGAGAAGAAAGAAAATATGAAGAAGCAGTAGAGACAGAGAAAAGGGGAACATGATTACCAAAAACAAAAAGAATCAAAATTGAAATAGAAAATAATTTTAAAAAAATATTTAATAAAATAAAACGATAAAAATTCTAACTTAAAGCCAGGAAAAATAAAATGTTCCAACATACACACACAAGACTCGAACCCACAACCTCTAACAAATAACACTTAACTTATCCACCAGACCAGCAGACCCATTCTTGACACTAAATTACACAACTTAACTCATGTGTGCGACCTCCTTGCTGTCCCTAATCTTAGTAACCCAAAACTTCTAGGCCCAAAATATTAGGGCGTTACATGTGATCTCGACCGCATCATGATATAATTCGACGACATCGGAATTGGCCCAAGCATGAGGGGCCCAAGTGCAAAATGAAGCTTTAATTTTAGTTTGTTAATGTGGTTGCTGGAAAATAAGGATGTTTATCCATTTTAGTTATTTTAGTTATTATAGTTTAAGTCTTTAAATTGTGACATAAATTAATTGGCATTTTAAACATGCAATAATCTGAACATCTTTAATTGTGTTCTATTTAGTACAACATTTTAATGTGACTTTGTTCAGACATCATAATTGTGTCTATAGTTTAGACAAATTAAATGGTGTTTAAATTATGTCTTATCAGTGAATTTAAGTTGACTTTAAATGTGTCTTGTAGGGTGGTTGATCAGCAAGCATGTGTATTAAATGACATTAAAGAAGAGGCATGCATTTGGACTTGCATTCAAGAAGAAGCTACTAATTACTTTTCTCGAAGCACCTTTTTCGTGGAGAGTAATAGGTTCAAGTGTTTTCATACTTGACTATTCAACTAGTAGCTTTGTTCACACCAAGGTGACCAACCGAATCCACATGTTCACATTTGGAGGCTATTCATGCGCCATAATCAGTATTAAAATGTTGGGTGCATATTCGGCTTCCCAAGAAGGAATCAAACCTTGTTCACACCTTAATTTGACCAATCAGCTTCTATGCATGCATGGATAAAGTCATGAACGTCCAAAAGGGAAAATGACACATAAATTCAGCACATTGAATTAACAACATGCATGCATAGTGGGGAGGACGAATTTACAAGATACATGCTGCAATTCATGAACCAGGACATCATTAATGCATCCATTTAATTGAAGGTTCATGATCCATGCAAGATACATGTCCATTCAAGGCATTTGAATTATCTTCCATGCTAAGCATACATGGACGGCAATAAAGGAAGAATGTGTGTCTATTCAGATTTGGAAAGTATTCAAGAACCATCTTTAATGTTTAAGTGTAAATATTTTAATTGTTGTGTGAACATATAGATGTCGAATTTAAGTAGTCATCTTTGTGCTTATAAATAGCTGTCTTGTAAACATTTGAAGGTTAGACTTTTGATCATTTTATGAACCTTATCATATTGGTGAGTGTTTAACTCCCTTTGTTCTCTCTTGACTCTATTGACTTATCAAGACTTTCTTGTGGTGTCAATCCTGTCATTTTCTGAACTTATCACTTTTCTAAAGTATGGCGTTCAACTCTATATCGTTGGTTCCTATATTTCATAGATAATGGGTTATGATTAACTATCATCTCCATGCTTGAGCTACTATAAGATTTGGGTCCATATTGCAATATAATTTTGGTTCTATCTTTAGCCTAGAAACCAAAACCTATCTTTACATCTTAAACACTTATTCCTTTTCTTGTTTCCAGCCAACTTGTTTCTTTACAAACTAATTCAAAAACTACAATTTATACTTCTTAATTTTACAATCGAGCAAACAAACAGTGACCACTAGTTCGCGAACTGGTTTAATTAACTGTTTTATTTAAATTTTGGATTATTTTGAGTGTTTTGTAAATTTTTTAGACTCTTTGGACTGTTGATTTTAAATTTTTGGATTTTGAAACTGTTTAGATTTTTATTCTGCACTTGGGAGACCGAGGAGGCGATGCATCAGCAGTACCCTCAACTGTTTGGGATCAGGTAAAATTTCGAGGCCGAAATTTCTTTAAGGAGGGTAAAGTTGTAACATCCTGATTTTCAGGTTTTTCGTGATTCTTGAGATTTTGGTAATTTTTTTTAAAATTTGATATTTGGTTGTGAATTCATAATAGAAGTGTGTAAATGGGCTTATGGAAGGCCCATGTGATGGCCAAAACCTAGTAGAATTTTTGAATTTTAGACTTAAGAAGTTAGGGGCTTTGGATAGGTGGCCTTATTAGAAATTGTGGGTAAAAAGTATCACAAAAGAGCCTCTAGTAAAGTGGCTAACTGACGCCACTAAAGAACTAAAGAGGTGGCGTGTAAGTGGTTAGGGGAAACCTGGGTTCGATTCCTTGTGATGGCAAATGTGGTGTTATTTTTATGCTTTGAGCATGCAGGAGTTGTAGTCGAATGGAACTCTGTGGGAGAGAGTTTGAATCAGTCAAATGCTTGGATTAAGGAGTGATAAGGGGAGAGATTTTAGGGATTTGAGAGGAAGATAGAGTTAGCCGAATAGAGGGGATTAAAGAGGGGATTTCAACAGAGGGGTATTAGGTTAGTATTTTCGGCATTAGGGACTTAGCTTGTGCCGTTTTCTTCTTTAGGATTAGTCTTTTCTTTTCTTTTTCTTCTCTAGCTGAACCTACCACCCTTCCATTCATCATTCCTTCCTTTTCATTTTCCAAAACCAGCCCACTACTCTCTTCCATTCATCTACTACTTCTTTCCTTACCTCCACATCTGCCGAAAAGCCGCAAAAGCCGAAACCAGTGAAGCTAGGTGGTGCCGATTTCTTGTTGACCAGCAACCCTCTTTTTTCCCTTCACTTTTTTGTGGCCAATCCCTTTATCTTCTAAGCTTCAAATGGTTCAAGAAGGGAGACTGTGGTAAGTATTCGTACTCTAAATCGATTCAGTAGTAACTGTTGACAAAAGCCGAAACCCTTATAGTTATGGAGGTGGCCGATTAGAGATATAAACCTTATTGGGCTTCTTCATTTGATTTTTATGGTTTGTATAGTGGAATAGTTACGTTGTAGGAGCAGCAAGATGTGGGGTGTCGATTTGGATAAGCTTGGATCATATCGTCAAACCCTGTGAAGGTAAGTGAACTATGGCCATTAGGGGTCTTTGGCCGAATGTGGTAAGGTAGATTTTGGGTTTGGTAAGTATGATTTGTACACTAAAAGTGGAGGTGGATAATTGTAGGTTGCCGTGGGAGACTTTGTTGGTGAACGTCACAAAACAGGTGTGTAACGAACCCACTTTCGTAGCTTAAATCGATCTATGCCAAAAAGCCGAAATGCCGAAATTTTGGCATTTCGAGGACTCGTGAGCACGCGAACGCTCATAGGTTAGTTGGATTCGCTAAGTTCGATGATCGGGATCGTTGGAACAGGTAAGGGCACAATTTTGTGCATGATGGTAAGATGGCCTCGAGGGGCTAAAATTGGGCCCAATGGGCTTCCGGGCCCATTTGGGGTAAATTTGATAGAAAATGGAACTTGGATATACTGCTTGTTAAATGAGTGGATCGGATGTAAAATTCAGGTTATGGGGGCTTAAAGGGCTAGATCGACATTAGTAGGGCCCATTGGGGTTTTGGGCCCAAAAGCCCGAATTTGATAAAGTGCGTTAAAATCATTGTTTAAACACTTGGAGTTATTGATAATTGTTAATGAACATGGAAAACCCTGATATTTTGGTAAAATTACAAAATTACCCTTATAATATGGAAAATGACTGTTTTACCCCTAGGTAAAAATGACCATTATACCCTTAGGGTTAATTATGAATTTGATGCATGAGATTTTGATGTACATGATTTGACATGATATGCACATGATATGTATGATATGCACATGATGTATTCATATATGCATGGGTTGGGTTTTTATGAATGGAAAAAGTGCAAAAGGGCTATGCCCCAGTTTACCGGAAAGGGCTTTGCCCCAGTTATTAAAAGAGGCTAGGCCTCCAGTTATATGATAAAGCAGCTATGCTGCCAGTGGAGAGTTTGGTTGGGTGGGTTGAGTTATTCCCCACATGGAGAGCTTGGTTGGTACGGGTGGAGAGTAGCAGTTGGTGGGTTGAGTAGTCTCCCCAAACGGGCTTGCATACATCCATTAATAGTGCATGTGGTATTGATTTGGGCCTATGGGCCATACTGTTTACAGTAAAGGCTTCGGCCCAGTGATATGAATAATGAAAAGGCTTCGGCCCAGTGATATGAATTATGAAAAGGCTTCAGCCCAGTAATCGTTTAATGAAAGGCTTCGGCCTAGTATATGTTGAGGCTGATTTTGGGCTTAGGCCCAGTATGCTGATATTGTTTTGGGCTATGAAAGGGGCTTGTTGCACATTGAGTTTCCAAACTCACCCCCTTTCTTAACCTTACAGGTGAGCCTTGATGTGGGGACTTGGAGCTGGAGTGGATTCAGAGTGGCCACGGTGATCGCTTTTGGACTTTAAAATAAGTAACTGGTTTCCTTTGGTTTACCTTATTTACAATTTATTTTTGGGTTGTAATAAGGCCATTTTAACTTTATTTTTTTCTCTTTTCTGGGATTATTTTATTTTTAATAACTTTAAACTTTCTGATAACAAATCAAATGGGCTAGACCTAGGGCGCGTCTTCAAAACGATACTTGTTTTCAAAATAACACAACGTCACGATTATTCGGTTTATCAAAGATATCCACTCAAATAGATTTCAACTCGTTATAACCAAGTGTGGCAATGGTTGTGGGCATGTCTAGGATTGGATCCAATCGAAGAGCTTAGTACTTAAGCAGCCTTCATGGCTCACCTCCTCTGTTTCGGATACCTACCTGGTGCACAGCTTCCATTCACTTTGTTAGCTTAACAAAAGTCAGTTATTTAAAACACTGAAACGAAACGTGGATTTGTAACTTCAATGTGGCACGTCGAATTCGGCCATAACATCTGGGCCGGGTTTGGGGTGTTACAAATGGCCCATTAATATGTCTCAATCCATCCTAAAGTATGGAAAGTAATTTTATTGAATATCAGGCCAAATTATCAAAGTGGTCCAAATTGTAAAATATTTAAACTATAGGTCCAATTTAGTTTAATAGGTGGATCATCATGTACGAATTCAGCCCAAGGGGCCTATTTAATTCATTTGGCTAAATTCCCATTAAAATTCCACACTTCGAATTATTTTATTTTTTTTATTTGATGAGTTGTCATGTTAGTTATTCTATTAAGGTTAGGAAAACTTATTTTGGTGGCCTATAAATAGGATGGACGTTCACCCTTATACACATACAATTGATTTATGTTTTTTGAGTTAATAATAATTCTCTTTGAGTTTTTCTTCAAAATTTTCTCTTGAGTTTCTTTTAGAAGTTCTTTTAACAATCTTTCAGGTTGTGGAAATCATCTGCAAGCTTTCTCTTGAGGAATTAGAGCTATTGAAAGGTGTTAATTCTTAATGTTTCTAAAGCTTCTTAGGACATCATCTTCTCTTTTCTATCTTTAATTTATCGTTTCTTGCTTATTTAAAAAATTTGGCTTGCTGATTTTATTGATTTTCATTATAGGTTAAAGTTGCTTCAAGAAAGATGTTCTCCTATCTTGTTTCATCAAGAAACACATCAAATTTAGGAGTTTTAACTTGTTGTGTCAAACATTCTTTCATAAAACAGATTGCTTTTGTCTTAAAAATCACTTCTAACAAATCTATTTGTGTTTTGTTTTTCCAGATCTGGTGTTTTCTTGAGGTCCAAGGATGATTTCTTTCCAACCAAGAAACCCTAATTATTTGTCTATTAGACTCTTTACTAGCCGGTTCATCTTTCTTTTGTGACAACTAATATGTTTTTGTTGTTTCTCATTTCAATTTATGTCTATTATTCAAATATTAATATCTAATCAACAAATGAAATATAGCATATATACACATTTACAAGCCTTAAATTGAGCTTATGGGACCTTGAAAATAGTTTAGAAACAATCACGAATTAATTTGACAAACTTTGACAAAATTTACGATCCATTTCCATTCATCCACATCAATCTTTATCATTTGGTATCAGATTTGGGCATTTTGGGTGTTCATGGTTGATTTCTAAACTGATTGCCATTACAAAATAGCCTATATAAGCACTTTTTACCCAAATATATTTTTTAATATTTTTTGAGTGGGTAAATATTTTTCAATTGATCTGAAATTTTTTTATATTGATTATTGGCACTGTATTACAATATAAAAAAATATTTTCCATGAAAAAAGTGATCGATAAAGTACAGAATCTTTCCATATCAGATCTACATTATTTGAGGAGGTTCCATGTTAAATTTTGTGATTTTTTGAAATTGTAAACACCTCAAACGAAGTTTGTGAAATTGCTTCAAAATTTTTTGAGTTTCAACAATTTTCATTGACTCTTAGCATCAGGTTTTCAACTATTTTTTATTATTATTCTGATACGCATTTATTGTTTCTTGTGTTATTAGATTAAAATCATGTTGCACATTTAGTAGATTAAAAGCACGTTGCACATTCCTTCCTCCGTGCTACACAAACCGTTGGTGTCTAGCCACTTTTGGACTCCTAGTGCCGTTAGGATATTTGGTAGCTAGATTTTTAACATTTTGATTGATTGTCATAAATACTCTTAAAGGACTCACAAAATTAATTCTTACCTCATTGAAAATTTGATTTTTATTTCTGAGTGCATAGTAGTGAGGTTTGTTTAATTTTTCTTTTCTTGAGTGTTGTGTTCTTTTCAGGCTTTCATAATGATTCAGAATACTATGATTTGGAAGTTGCAGAGGCAAATAGAGGAACTATTAGACAAGGGAAGATGGTCAAATGAAAAGAGGAGTACGATTGATCTCTCACCTATTGTGAAATGTTATTGGTGTAGTTGAAAAGATCATAAGGGTTTCCAATGTCAAATTAAACATCCAACAAGAGAAGAAAGTAAGTATGACTTTATACCATTTGTGATATGTGATGGCAAACTTTATGAACTGAAAAAAGATGATAGTGATAACTTTTTCCTTGAATCTATGGAGTTAGATGAGATAGAATTGTTATATTCTCCTACTGAGATGTATTGTACTAAATTGAATAGTCATAATACTTGTGAGGGGGATATGGGAAGTGAGGAAAAATCTTGTGAAAAGACCAAGAGAAAAGAGACCTTGAGTGATAAAAGTCTACCTGATGGTCCAAATTTGGTGAGTAAAAATCCATATGAGGTAAAATTGGAGAATTCTCACGAGGAAAAAGAATATGAAAAGAAAGAAAATACCCATACGAAAGTGAGGAATGATTATGTTTTAACTTACCTTAACTTAAATTTGTTTAGTGGTGTTTCCTTATTGCAGGACTTCAAGGATCCATTGACGAACTCTCAATTATATTACTCTACCATCAATACATGATTTCACTTGTGGGAGAGATTAAGTTGAACATTAATAAGTCTTCACAAGTGCTACAAGGTAAGAAAGGTAAGGAAACAATAGAAATTGATTTAAGAAGGCATACCTTGGATGTTTTTGATAAGTATGCTACTAATTTTGTTTGTAAAATATTTCCTTACAACATGCTTTCTCGTTGGTCAAATTTCATTAAACCTTGATTTGACAGTTTAACTGATTTTATGGGTTTATCTAAATTTTTAAAGGTTAAAAATAGTAATTCTGATGCATTAAATAAGTTTTTTTAAAAGCATTTTATATATTTTCTCTTGTAACAAAATTTTCTATCTTGACTTTTAACGATGAATTTTTACATTATAATATTAAACTTCTTGATTTTGATAACTATGTGAAATTCTTGACTCATCGCTTGAAATTCTTATGGATGACCATGTATATTCAAAGAAAGTTACAAGTTATTTTATACTTGAACACTCATGTGTCTAATATTTCTATCTTTAGTGTTCATAGCTTGTTTTTAAATGAGACATACATGATCAAAGTTGATTTGAAGGATCAAAATAATGTCTTTGATCCTTCAGATATTTTTTGTAACACCCCAAACCCGGCCCAGACGTTATTGCTAGATTTGACATGCCACATGGACTTACGACTTAGTATGCATTCGTTGGTTTAAGTGATTGGGGTGGTTTTGTAAAAACAGCGATTGGATGAAAAGCCGGTTTATCAATCTTTAGGCTATCCATTTGTTGTGCTTGTTGAGTCTTGGAAAACGTTCATTAATTTTGAAAACCCGCGCAGCCTAATACTAGCAGTTTCGACATAGTATAAATATAATCAGAAAATAAAACCATAGCGGAAAAAGAAATTTAAATAGCGGCCTTATTACAACTTAAAACCCAAAATTAAACCAGAATATAAAATAATAAAAAAATTAACTTAGAAAAACTAACTTTGCAGATGATGTGGCCACTCCGAATCCCTCACAGCTCCAAGCCCACTATGGTTGGGAATTTCCTACAAAGATGAAAATAAAGGGTGAGTTCGGTAAACTCAGTGTGTAACATAACCCAACCATAGCCCAAAACAGATCAAACCTCAGAGTAAGACTTATCTGGGCCTTGGCCCAGTACAGAAATCAGAATGAAACCCATAGGCCCATAGCAGATACAGAAAAAATATATCATGAATGTAGAAATCCCAACCCAGAGCCATCCAAAACACCCCCGTACCAGCCTTACACCATGTGGGGAGACTACTCGACCCACCCAACCGCTACATACCACAGAAATTGCAGCGAGGCTGCCAGATATTGTGACGAAGTCACCAGATACAGATATTGTGGCTAGGCCACCGAAATAGATATATATATATGTGGCGAAGCCACCAGATTGTAGCGAGGCTGCCAGAACGCTTCCTCCATCAATATAAACCTATGTCTCATGCAACAGAAATAATATGTCATGGCATACGTATACAGAAACAGAACATCATGCTTTTAAAAAAAAATAACCCTAGGGGTAAAATCGTAAATTTGCATGCATAAGGGTATTTCAGTAATTATTACCTATTGCTAAGGTTTCATGCTCATTCTAACGTTTACCAAGTAATCAGAAGTACTTACCTCGTCTTTTTACCAAAGTGGGGCACGTTGGCCCATTGGCCCGTTTTTGACCCATTAAGCCCAAAAATACCGTTGTGCACGAAAATGGACACTCTGCACTCTAATCATCCAAATGCACCATATTCATTAACAACTGTCTCACGAGCACTCGCACGCTCACGAGTTCACAAAATACCAACGTTTTGATATTTCGGCTTTTACCGATTCAGTCTAAGGGAGGGTGTCTTTACACACCTGGTTGATGACGATTGATGATGATATCTCCCAGGCGATAATCCTAAAATCGATCAATAACACATTAGACTTAAGAATTAACGATAACTAACATAAATCCACGTCAACTAACCTAATCATCAAACAAGTTAGTCATTTACGCACGAGGGGAAAAATAGTCATTTAACACCCTAGGGGCAAAATGGTAATTTTACCCCACAAGGGTATCTCGGTAATTCTACCCTATAGGGTTATTTCGGTATTTCTACCCTATAAGGGTATTTCTGTAATTCTACCCTACAGGGGTATTTCAATAATTCTACCCTACAGGGGAATTTCGGTAATTCTACCCTACAGGGGAATTTCGATAATTCTACAACTTATCCACTTGGGCCTACGGACCCATTGGGACCACATGGCCCATTTCAGTCCATCCGACCCGAAATAGCCGTCCTACTGCTAGAGTGATGAGAAATACACACCTGCTAGGAGACTACAGTTAATCTGCGCTCCAAACACTCTTAGCTGATGCCCAACCCAAACAAACACGTCACAAAACGAAAGGGATCAGCCAAGAAGGGTATGCCTACTCTCTTCATGGTTTGCTCTATTTAAAGCCAGCTCTCCATCTACTCTTATGTTAGCTTCCCGATGTGGGATCCCTCCATCACCAGAGTTTAAAACCAACACCAACTCTTGTCGTCTCAACATAGCAAAATAATCAACCTTTGCGTGCCAAGGGATTCGAACCAAAGTCCTCTCACATGGCAACTCACGCCACCACCACTAGGCCATCAACTCATTTGTGTCATAAATCCAACACATTAAACTTTAAAGCGCACATACTTGCTTCCAGGTTTATTGAAAAGAAAAACCAAAATATATTGCAAGAACCAAGACTTGAACCTTGGACCCCTTGCTTCCTCTATGGCGTCACTTCCTTGTCCCCTAAGTGGCGCTACCTTGCCACTACACCACACTCTTTTTTGTGTCATCTTTTACCCCTTTACTCTTAAAAGCCCAAACGCCAATTGCATCACCTGTTCATAAAATTAAAATTCCGAAGACTACCACGGATTTAACTTAAGTTTGGGCCTTCCAAAGGCCCACTAACCTACTAAACTATGTATATTAACCAACCAGAACACACACAAATTTTAAAATCACAGAAACACAGAAAACCCGAAAATTGGGGCGTTACAACTTACGTTCCTTAAAGAAATTTTGTCCTCGAAATTTTACCTGAATCAAACAAATGAGGATATTGTTGACGCATCGCCACTTCTGGCTCCCAAGTAGCTTCCTCTCTGCCATGATTACGCCACAACACCTTTACTAGTGGAACTGATTTCCTCCTCAAAATCTTAACATCTCAATCAAAAATCTGTACAGGCTCTTCCTCAAAAGTCAAGTCTGTTTGGACCTCGATCTCTACAACTAGCACAACATGAGTAGGGTCAGAATGATACCGCCTTAACATGGAGACGTGAAAGACATCATGAATCCTATCCAACTCTGGAGGTAGCTCCAACTAATAAGCCATTGGACCCACTCGCTTAACAATCCGATAAGGCCCAATGAACAGCGGACTTAACTTGCCTTTCCTCTCAAACCTTAATATTTTCTTCCAAGGTTCAACCTTCAAAAAGACCATATCACCTACAAAGTACTCAACTTCCTTGCGCTTCAAATCTGCATATGACTTCTGTCTATCAGATGCTTCCTTCAACCGGTCTCTAATCAACTTGACCTTATCCTCAGTATCTGCCACCAACTCAGGTCCAAGAACCTGTTGTTCACCCAACTCGGTCCAACAACTAGGTGTACGACATCTTCACCCATACAGTGCCTCATAAGGAGCCATTCAAATACCTACCTGATAACTGTTGTTGTATGCAAACTCTACCAACGGTAAGTAATCCTCCCAACTGCCTCGAAAGTCGATAACGTATCCCCTCAACATGTCTTCCAGAATCTAAATAACCCATTCCAACTGACCATCAGTCTGAGGATGAAAGGCTGTACTAAAGTTCAACCGCGTACCCAACGCCTCATGCAACTTTTACCAAAATCGAGATGTGAATCTAGGATCTCGATCAGAAATAATCGACACTGGCACTCCGTGAAGTCGCACTATTTCCACCACATACAATTTGGCTAACTTCTGAAGTGAATAATCAGTGCGGACAGGTATGAAATGAGTAGATTTGGTCAACCTATCCACAATTACCCAAATCGAGTCCTTCTTCGACGGTGTTAAGGGTAACCTACTCACAAAATTCATGGTTACCCTCACCCACTTCCAAAGTGGTACTTTCACTGGCTGCAAAAGTCCAAAAGGTAATTGATGTTCAGCTTTCACTTGCTGATAAGTCAGACATTTTCCCACAACTTTCATTACCTCTCGCTTCAATCCAGGCCACCAATACAAATCCTTTAAGTCACGATACATTTTACTCCTTCCAGGATGCCTAGCACACAGACCTCCATGAGCTTCTTTCAGAATTGCTTGCCTCAAGTCAGAGTCCTTCGGAACACAAACTCTATCTCGGTAACACAGAACTCCCTCGCTGTTCAGTCCGAACTCAGAAGTATCCCCATTTTTAACCTGCCGGAATCGAGAAATCAGGGACTCATCCCTTGACTGTTTTTCCTTAATCTCATTCACCCAGGTCGGCCTAACTTGCAGTTCTGCTAACAGACTACTGTCGTCATACAAACTCAAACGAGCAAACATGGCTCTCAGATCAGATACAGTTCTACGACTTAGGGCATCAGCCACCACATTAGCTTTTCCTGGATGATACTCAATCACACAGCCATAATCCTTAAGCAACTCTATCCATCTCCGCTGCCAAAGGTTCAGCTGCTTCTAAGTCAGCAAGTACTTAAGACTCTTATGATCTGTGTATATAATACACCTTTCTCCGTACAGGTAATGTCTCCAAATCTTAAGCGCAAAGATTACCGCTGCCAACTCCAGATCATGAGTAGGATAGTTAACTTCATGTGGTTTAAGCTGTCGCGATGCATAAGCAACCACTTTACCCTATTGTATCAGCACACATCCCAACCCTACATGTGATACATCACTGCATATGGTAAAATCTTTTCCAGACTCCGGCTGAATCAGTACAGGTGCCTCGGTCAGAACTTTCTTCAGCTTCTCAAAAGATTCCTGTTGTTTCTCAGTCCAAACAAACGGTACTCCCTTCCTTATAAGCTTTGTCAAAGGCACTGCCATCACAGAAAATCCTTTCGTAAACCTTCTACAGTACCCAGCTAAACCTAGAAAACTTCAAATTTTCGACACTGACCTCGGTGGCTTTCATTCCAGAATTGCTTCAATCTTTTGAGGGTCCACCTTGATCCCTTCAGTAGAGACAACATGCCCCAAGAAAGTTACCTCTCTCAACCAGAACTCACCCTTACTGAATTTCGCATAAAGCTCCTTCTCCCTCAGCACTTGCAGCACAATACGAAGATGCTCATCATGCTTCTCCTTAGTTTCAGAATAAACCAGAATATCATTGATAAAGACAACCACAAATCGATCCAAGTATGGCTGGAACACTCGATTCATCAGATCCATAAATGCCGCAAGTGCATTCGTCAACCCAAATGGCATAACTAAGAACTCATAGTGACCATACCGAGTTCTGAATGTCGTCTTGTAAATATCCACCTCCTTAACCCTCAACTGATGATACCAAGATCAAAGGTCAATCTTGGAAAATACTGAAGCTCCTCTAAGTTGGTCGAATAAATCATCGATTCTCGGCAGTGGGTACTTGTTCTTAATCGTTAGTTTATTCAACTGCTGATAATCGATGCACATCCGTATTGACCCATCTTTCTTCTTTACGAACAACGCTGGTGCTCCCCACGGAGACACACTTGGTCTAATGAAGCCTCTATCCAATAACTCTTGAATTTGGGCTTTCAGCTCCACCAACTCCTTAGGTGCCATCCTATAAGGTACAATAGACACCGGTGCCGTCCAGGCAACAAGTCGATTCCAAACTCAACCTCTCGGTTCGGGGGCAAACCCGGAAGCGCCTCTGGAAAAACATCTTGAAAATCCTTGACGGTTCTAATTTTATCCACTATCAGATCCTTAGTTTTTGATTGGCTTACAAATGCCAGATAAGCCTCACATCCCTTTCGAATCCACTTCTTAGCTCTTAATTCCGGCATCACATTAGATAGATAGTCCCTACGCTCGCCTATCACCAAAACCTCCTCATCCTTTGTGGTCTTTAACATTATTCGCTTAGTAGCACAATCCAGAGTAGCTCTATGCTTAACAAGCCAATCCATTCCCAAAATGAGATCGAATTCTCCGAAAGGTAGCTCCATCAGATCTCCAGAGAAAACTTTTCCTTGAGTTTCTATAGGCACATCTCTATAAAGTTTATCTACCCTAATCGAGTGACCCAAAGGACTTAGTACAGATACCCTACTCACGGTCTCCTCAGAGTGCACACCCAGCGACCTAGATATAGCACATGCAATATATGAATGGGTAGATCCAACATCTATCAATGCAGTGTATGGCATACTGGAAATCAGAAATGTACCAGTTATGACGTCAGGTGCATCGCCCTCCTCTCGGCGACGAGCTACATACACCAATGCCGACTGACGAGCCTCAGTAAATTCAGCACCCCTGTCAGGTGCTCCTCTTCCTCGACTGTTTCCATTACCACCACTGCCTTGCCCACGTCCTCTCGGAAACTGTGGTCTACCCCTCACTGGTTGAGTGACCCTCTGCTCTAAAACTTGAACCTGATCTAGTTCCTGGGGACAATCCTTATCCCTATGCTCCATAGATCTGCATCGGAAACAAGCACCAAAATGTTTCCGAAACTCACCCATATGCATCTTCCCACAATTCCTACAACCCTGCGGTCTAACAGCATTCATTGGTACTACTCGAACTGGCTCGATTACCTTTGCTCTCTTAACATTCCTGTTCATACCACCTGAAAGTCCTGAATCTCTCCTAAAATAGTTCCGATCTTTCTCACGATTCTGTCTTTTCGTATGCTTCACTTCCTCAGCTATCTTAGCTTTCTCCACTAAAGCAGCGAAGTTATGCTCCCTCTGCGGAGCAATCAGCACCCTAAGTTCATCTATCAGACCATCCTCAAAGCGTACGCTACGCTCATACTCTGTAGCGAAAATCCCAGAAGCATACCGGCTCAGTCTCAGAAACTCAGACTCATACTCAGCCACTGACTTACTCCCTTGGACCAGGTTCAGAAATTCTTTCCGGCGAGCCCCAACATACTTTCCTTTGAAGGTTGTCTTAAACAGCTCCCAAGTCACACTGTCAGCAGGAGTTTCATCTTTCACCCTGAGCCACCACTGATAAGCCTCATCCCTGAGTAACGATATGGCTCCCTTCAGCTTCTACTCCACAGAGCAGTCCAGATCATCCATAATCCGCTCTGTGGCTTCTAACCAATACTCAGCCACATTCGGAGCTACACCAGATACGCCCCTAAATATCTCTGCTCCATTGGCCAGGAGCCGCTCAAAAATAGACCCCCGAATTTCGTTTCCCGTACTTACCCCAGTAACCCTTTCCAAAACTCGGAGCATTGCCTGGGACAGAGCATCGTCTCCGGCACCTCGATCATGAGACTCTACCTCCGTTTTCGGTGGTACCGGTGTATCTACTGCCGGCACATGTCCTGAAGACGAAGATTCAGCCTGAGCATTAGCTCGGCTACGTCCACGACCTCTTTCACGAGTTGCTTGTGTACTCATTTCGTATTATCTGGTTAAGAATTTTATGAATCAGTTTAATATTTCAGTGTTTATTACAGATGTCTTATGAATAACAGTAATTTAGAGTTTGAGTTTGTTTCCTTTTAAGGTAACCTAGCTACAATCTTAGTCTACTTATCAGAGTTTCTATAGTTCCAGTGTTACCCTAACTAAAGTACCATGATAAGGTTTTGTACAAGCATATAACAAATATTTCAGAAGCAATCAGAAAGGCTCAGAAAACTTACAGACTTGGGCCAGAGATTCGATGTGCCACCTTCTAAAAAAAACCTAATTTTAGAAAACCGATTTTAATCTTTAAAGTCATCTATTTGTAAAGAGAAAATATTGGAAACATTCTCGAAAACAATTTATAATCAAGTTCCCAAGAAAAATGATTTTCAAAAACCTTTATTCAGTATTTCTTTACAAACCCCATTTTTAGACCCGTTCCACAGCCGAGTTGTTGCAACTTGGCTCTGATACCACTAAATGTAACACCCCAAACTCGGCCCAGATATTATTGCCAGATCTGACGTGTCACATAGACTTACGACTTAGTATGCATTCGTTGGTTTATGTGATTGGGGTGGTCTTTGTAAAAATAGCGATTGAATGAAAAGCCGATTTATCAATCTTTAGGCTATCCATTTGTTGTGCTTGTTGAGTCTTGGAAAATGTTCATTAATTTTGAAAACCCGCGCAGCCTAACACTAGCAGTTTCGACATAGTATAAATATAATCAGAAAATAAAACCATAGTGGAAAAAGAAATTTAAATAGCGGCCTTATTACAACTGAAAACCCAAAATTAAATCAAAATATAAAATAATAAAAATAAACTAACTTAGAAAAACCAACTTTGCAGATAATGTGGCCACTCCGAATCCCTCACAGCTTCAAGCCCACTATGGTTGGGGATTTCCTACAAAGATGAAAATAAAGGGTGAGTTCGGTAAACTCAGTGTGTAACATAACCCAACCATAGCCCAAAACAGATCAAACCTCAGAGTCAGACTTATCTGGGCCTTGGCCCAGTACAGAAATCAGAATGAAACCCATAGGCCCATAGCAGATACAGAATAAATATATCATGAATGCAGAAATCCCAACCCAGAGCCATCCATAACACCTCCGTACCAGCCTTACACCATGTGGGGAGACTACTCGACCCACCCAACCGCTACACACCACAGAAATTGCAGCGAGGCTGCCAGATATTGTGACGAAGTCACCAGATACAGATATTGTGGTTACACCACCAGAACAGATATATATATGTGGCGAAGCCACCAGATTGCAGTGAGGCTGCCAGAACGCTTCCTCCATCAATATAAACCCATGTCCCATGTAACAGAAATAATATGTCATGGCATACGTATACAGAAACAAAACATCATGCTTTTCAGAAAAAAATAACCCTAGGGGTAAAATCGTAAATTTGCATGCATAAGGGTATTTTAGTAATTATTACCTATTGCTAAGGTTTCATGCTCATTCTAACGTTTACCAAGTAATCAGAAGTACTTACCTCATCTTTTTACTAAAGTGGGCTTGTTGGCCTATTGGCCCGTTTTCGGCCCATTAAGCCTAAAAATACCGTTGTGCACGAAAATACACACTCTGCACTCTAATAATCCAAATGCACCATATTCATTAACAACTGTCTCACGAGTGCTCGCACGCTCGCGAGTTCACAAAATACCAACGTTTCAGTATTTCGGCTTTTACCGATTTAGTCTAAAGGAGGGTGTCGTTTACACACCTTGTTGATGACGATTGATGACGATATCTCCCACGCGATAATCCTACAATCGATCACTAACACATTAGACTTACGAATTAACGATAACTAACATAAATCCATGTCAACTAACCCAATCATCAAACAAGTTAGTCATTTACGCACGAGGGGAAAAATAGTCATTTAACACCCTAGGGGCAAAATGGTAATTTTACCCCACAAGGGTATCTCGGTAATTCTACCCTACAGGGGTATTTCGGTATTTCTACCCTACAAGAGTATTTCGGTAATTCTATCCTACAAGGGTATTTTAGTAATTCTACCCTACAGGGGTATTTCAATAATTCTACCCTACAGGGGAATTTCAGTAATTCTACAACTTATCCACTTGGGCCTACGGATCGATTGGGACCACATGGCCCATTTCAGCCCATCGCGGCCCGAAATAGCCGTCCTACTGCTAGAGTGATGAGAAATACACACCTGTTAGGAGACTACAGTTAATCTGCGCTCCAAACACTCTTAGCTGACGCCCAACCCAAACAAACACGTCACAAAGTGAAAGGGATCAGCCAAGAAGGGTATGCCTACTCTCCTCATGGTTTGCTCTATTTAAAGCCAGCTCTCCATCTACTCTTATGTTAGCTTCCCGATGTGGGATCCCTCCATCACCAGAGTTTAAAACAAACACCAACTCTTGTCGTCCCAACATAGCAAAATAATCAACCTTTGCATGCCAAGGGATTTGAACCAAAGTCCTCTCACATGCCAACTCACGCCACCACCACTAGGCCATCAACTCATTTGTGTCATAAATCCAACACATTAAACTTTAAAGTGCACCTACTTGCTTCTAGATTTATTGAAAAGAAAAACCAAAATATATTGCAAGAGCCAAGACTTGAACCTTGGACCCCTTGCTTCCTATATGGCGTCACTTCCTTGTCCCCTAAGTGGCGCCACCTTGCCACTACACCACACTCCTTTTTGTGTCATCTTTTACCCCTTTATTCTTAAAAGCCCAAACGCCAATTGCATCACCTATTCATAAAATTAAAATTCTGAAGACTACCACGGATTTAACTTAAGTTTGGGCCTTCCAAAGGCCCACTAACCTACTAAAATATGTATATTAACCAACCAGAACACACACAAATTTTAAAAATCACAGAAACACAGAAAACCCAAAAATTGGGGCGTTACATTTTTTGCGCAAAAGAAAGCTTAGGTAAGTATTTTTTTTTCATTTTATTGTTATTTATTCTAATCCTTTTCTTTTTCTGCAACTAAAGCTTTGGGGATGAATCTTCATGTGGAAGGGGGAATGATACGTGTAGCTCGGTCCAATTCAATGGCCATAATAGAGATGAGTTTTTCCAAGTACTCAAGTGGATCAATGACAATGCCTATCAAATAGATCTGCCAAATTTGAGGATGAATCTTTTTGAGAAAGAGGGGAATGATGCGAGTCTCAGGGCCCAAAATTAGGCTCATGAACTTGACAGGCTCAAATTTCCTCAAGGCCCAATAATAAGGTCGAAGGCCAAGCAAATCCGAGCAAGATTGAACAAGACCATCCAAGACTATGCACACATGACTGAAAAAGAAAATCAAGATTCACTTTCTTGTTTTCAAGAAAATCAAGAAACCGAATCTTGTTCCAATTTTGTTATTTCTGACAATTTCAAGAATCCATGAAATCAAGATTTCAAATCTTGGAAATCTTGGTCCAAGAAACCAAATCTTACAAACAAAGTGCATTGAATTTCATGTACGAGCTTGAATAAGCCAATTTCGAGAGCAAATGGATCACAAACCAGGTTCTTGAAAAAATGGGCCATTAAGATGTCTACAATCCCATCCTGAAGTGGCTCAAATTGTAAAATATTTAAACTATAGGTCCAATTTTATTTTAATAGGTGGATCATCATGTAAGAATTCAACCCAAGGAAGGAGTTCTTATCTTATCTTGTTGTTTCAAACATTCTTGCACAAAACAATTTGCTTTTATCTTTAAAATCACTTCTAACAAATCTGTTTGTGTTTTGTGTTTCCAGATTTGGTCAGGACGTTTTCTTGAGGTTCAAGGATTATTTCTTTCCATCCAAGAAACTCTAATTCTTTCTCTTTTGGACTCTTTACCAACCGGTTCATCCTTCTTTTGTTTCAATTTCATTTGACTCTCCTTTGTGACAACTAATTTGTTTTTGTTGTGTCTTGTTTCAGTTTACGTTCGTCTAGAGATCTAAGATAAATCCATGACTTTGACAAACTTTACGATCTGCTTCCACATTCATCCGTCTCATTCCTTATCATTTAGAATCACATTTGGGCATTTTTGGTGTTCATGGTTGATTTCTAAACTGATTTCCATTGCAAAATAGCCTATAACCACTTTTTACCCAGAATTTGTTTCGGAAAAAAATATTTTTGAGTGGGTAGACATTTTTCAATTGATTTTAATTTTACATAGTGTTTCTTAGCACTATTATAGAATATAAAAATATTTCCCATGGAAAAAGTGATAAAAAAGTGAAAAAATTAGAAAAATAACGAAAAAAGAAAAATAAAAAATATTTTGTGGGTTGAATTTTGTGCCGAAACTTTCTAGATCAGATCTATATTCTTTTAGGAGGCTCCAGTTTAAATTTTGAGATTTTTGGAAATCGAGAACACCTCGAACAAAGTGTCAAGTTACTTCACAATTTTATAGGTTTTCGGGTTTCAGCAAATTTCATTGACTCTTAGGTTTTCGTTTGTTTTTACTTCTTATTTTTCTTATATGCATTCTAACACTTTATTTTTCTTGTGTTAGTAGGTTAAAGTATGTTGCACATTCCTTTCTCATGTGGCACAAACCGTTTGTGTTTAGCCACTTTTCGACTCTTAATGATGTTAGGATATTTGATAGCTAGATTCTTTAACATTCTGATTAATTGTCATATATACTCCTAAAGGACTCATAAGATTAATTCTTACTTCACTGAGAATTCAATTTTATTTTGAGTGCATAACGGTGAGATTTGTTTAATTTTTTCTTTTTGAGTGTTGTGTTTTTTCAAATTTGTCATAATGTCTCGTAGTGGAAAAGGAAGTGATGACCAGAGTGACACATTGATGCTTGCTCGTAATCTTGAAATTAATTACAAGACATTGAGTTGCCCGATCGTCTAATGCTATATCGTTTTGAAATAGTCTTTAAGGTGAAAATGGGATTAATGGTTATTGATCCAATGGAAAGGATGGAAATGGTGTTGGATGGATAACTTGCACGAAACGGACACTTAGAAATGAACCAGCAATGTAACACCCCTAACCCATAACCATCGTCAGATTAGGGTTAAGAGGCATTACTAGACAACCGAAACATTTCGAATTCATTTCACAATCTAAAAATCATACTTCATCATATCATAATCAAACATCAACATAAAGTCTCTTTCTTAGGTCATTGAGACCTTAAACATGCTTTAGAAAGGAGTCGGGACTAAACTGAGCTCATACAAAGTTTTTCAAAACTTAAACATTTTTCGAAGTTATAAAGGTTACACGCCCATGTGAGCAGGCTGTGTGCCTCACACGGTATTAGACACGCCCATGTGTTTAGGTCGTGGCAAAATAGGGCATACATACTGGCTTCACCACATGGCCTTAAGACACGTCTGTGTACCTTGGCCGTGGTCGAAACTGACTTAGGTCACACGACTAACCACACGCCCATGTGTCTAGCCCGTGTACCCTTCGAAATGGCCACACTCACCCATATGCCAAGGCTGTGTGCCAAACACGACCACCAGACATGCCCATGTGTCTAGGCTGTGCTCGAGACTGACTTGTATAACTAAGTTATAGTAGGCATACAGTCAAGACACACGCCCATGTGCTCAATCGTTTGGGATGAAATTGGGCTTTGTTTAAGCCATATTTTCCACCTATCTCAAGCACACCAAAACCAAAAAATTTTTGCATCATTTATAGGTAACCAAACCAACCATTTCATATATATTCCATAACATCCAAATACCATCCAATTCACTACTCAGTTCCACAACCTAAATATACAAAAATCATTAAAACTCACATAAGTTTCAAAAGTATAATCTCATCATCTTATCACCTATCCCATACCATAAAATTTACCATTACAACATTTCACAATTAAACCATCACATAATCAATATATGCATCATATAACTACTTAGCAAACACACCATTTAAGCCAACTTAAGAAGCCATACATATCAACATCTACAAGCCAAAACTCATGGCTAATTTTTACAACACAAAACATACCAAAATGACACTAGCTATACATTCCATATACCATATATATATACAACTCTCAAAATGGTACCAAAATAGATGTCCGATAGTGTGAATGAGTCGTTGATGATCCCCAGATTCGAGCTAGCTTTATAACACTGAAAAATAGAGAACATAAGCTTAGTAAGTTCATGATATAACACATTTAACTCATCAATCAAGTATGATTCAATCAACTAATCAACAATAGCTCATCACATTACTCATTCTTATTCAAGATTATATCTTACTTTCATACTACATATTTAAGCTTATAATTAGCATTCATAATGCTATTCAATCTGTAACACCCCGTACCCGAGACCGTTGCCGGAGTCGAACACGAGGTGCTAACAGACTTAATTCATTTATTCGCACAGTCCATTTTAAAATTTCCAGACAAGCTGGCTAACTGCGTCACTGTCACCTTAAAAATCATATCTCGAGTTCCAAAACTTGAAAACTGGTTCCGTAAATTTTTACTGAAACTAGACTCATATGTACATCTACAAATTGTTTTATAGAATTTTTGGTCAACCCAATTAGTACAGTTTATTAGTTAAAGTCTCCCCTGTTTCAGGGTTCGACTACTCTGACCTTCATGCATTACGACTTAGATATCTCCCTGTACAGGGATTCAATACTTATGCCGTTTGTTTCTAAAGAAACTAGACTCGAAAAGAAATCTGTACATATAGGTTATGACTTCTAATTATCTCTGGTTGATTTATAGTGAATTTCCAAATTCTGAATAGGGGATCCAGAAATCACTCTAGCCCTGTTTCACGAAAACTTAAACATCTCATAAAATACGGCTCATATGATCGTTTCGTTACTTTCCTATGAAAATAGATTCATCAAGGTTCGATTACATAATTTATTCACTATTTAATTCCATTCCTAATATTTTTATTGATTTTTCAAATCCACACCACTGCTGCTGTCAGCATCTATTTTTAAGGTAAACTTTACCTATTTCATGGTTTTCCATGAATCAACTAGAATTTGTCATACATAGCACCAAAATGATCATGATTAACCATTCCAATGGCTAATCGTTACCAAACATTTCCATACCTCTCAATGAACAACATACAAAACGATTATAATGCTATGCTCAAAGTATATATAAGCCATTTTCGCATGGCTATCCAAATATATACATTACCAAAAAGTACATGACTAACAACAAAGGGCAATCCTATACATGCCATTTTCAAAGTTCAACTAAAAGAGTACCAAAAGGGCTTTGATAGTGTGGAGACTTCGACTTTGACACTCCCGAGTCCGATACCTGACGGACAAAATCTATAAAACAGAGAATCAAAGCAACGGAATAATCATTTAATGCTTAGTAAGTTTTGAATAATGAAATTATGCACAACTAAGGTATAGTGTTCGTATGACTAAATGAATAATTGCATATACACATATTCTCAAAATCATACTTACTTCACATTTCAACCCTTATATTCATACACAGGGGATCAACTTAACTAAAGGCCGGAAGCTTGTTAATCAATTGAGCGAATACTATTTAAAAGGAATCAACTATTCCAATGCACATACGAAACATACCTCATCATTTGGATTTTACGAGCATATTAATTGAAATTATTACAGCAAGATCGCTCATTCTCCAAACCCAAGTACCTTCGGGATTTAGCCGGATATAGCTACTCGCTCAAATGCCTTCGGGACTTAGCCCGGATATAGCAACTCGCACAAATGCCTTTGGGACTTAGCCCGGATATCGTAACTCGCACAAATGCCTTCGGGACTTAGCCCGGATATAGTAACTCGCACAAATGCCTTCGGGACTTAGCCCGGTTATCATAACTCACACAAATTCCTTTGGGACTTAGCCCGGATATAGTAACTCGCACAAATGCCTTCGGGACTTAGCCCGGTTATCATCCGAATATTCATGCACATATCAATAAATCATGACACAGCTATATTTCATTTTCATAACTAGAATTCGAACACAAGTCACTTATCAAGCATTACCATTTTCGGCTCAATAGCCACATACAAAGAGCATGATTTTGATTTGCTTATAACATGATCTCCATACACATTCGGCTACCCGTCATAAGTATAAACTAATCACCTCAATATATAATTCAAGTAGAATCATTATATCTCCGTTTATTTGTTATGCTATATGTCATGACTTAATCAAATCATAAACTAAGTTCCATTACTCGAAAACTTACCTCGGATGTTGTCGAACGACTTCAACGGCTATTCAATTACTTTTTCCTTCCCTTTATCGGATTTAGTTCCCCTTTGCTCTTGAGCTTAATTTAACAAATAAATTGATTTAATCATCTTGAACATCAAGAGAAATTCAAGGTACTTAGTCCATATATATATATTAGACATTAGAGTCATATTTATGAAATCATGAACCAAATTCAACATATTGGCTAATATTCTCCTTTAGCCGATTATCTAAGTCAAGATAGAATCATCATTATGCTTGCCTATAACCGAATACATGCAACACCAATCTATCTATTCATTCATGTGTGCATCTTATTTAAGCATGTATATCTACAATCGAATTCATCATATAAATATCTATGAATTCACTCAAACAATCTCAATACAACACATAGTGCTCAAACCATTATTCAAATTCAAAACTCGGCTAGTACACATATATACACTAGCAATCAAATACTAACATTTGCACTTCACCTTAATAGCTAGCTTAGCAAACCTTAATTTAACACATAATTGTTCATAACTCAATTAAAGCATCCTCTCCATTCCATCAATTTAAAACACATACATTGCCCAATAATATCCAAAATCATATTCGGCCTTAGTACACACTTGTTAGCCGATTTTTCTCCATTTAGTAACTAATGCACATATGTGCTCATTTGCTAAACTCTACTTCACCCAACTACCATTTGTCTCTTCCATTTACTACCATGGCCGAATGTTATAACCCAAGCCACACATATTGTTCCTCAAGGCCCTTCAATGACCACATTCGGCACCCCTTAAGAACAACCCAATTTCAACCTTCAAGAAGGAAGAAAAAATATATGTACTAAGAGCTTCAAACTACTTGGCCAAATATCAAACCTCCAATCAATCAAAATTTAATCCATGGAATGAATAGAACTTGAACTAACCATCTTCTTTATACATAATTTTCCAAGAATTTCAAGGTACTTACCTCTTCCTAATCCTCATCCAAGCCGAACATGAAGCAAGAGAACTCCTTTCTTCTTCCTTTCTCCTTAGAATTTTCGGCCAAAGATGTTAAAGGATGAACACTTTTTTTTTCTTTTCTTTGTTTTCACCACCCTTCATCTCCTTATTTTATTACTAACCCTTTTATTTTATTATTTCTAACATAAAACATTAACACAACATGTTTATAATATGTTATGACCCATAGCATGCCCGGCCACTAGCTCAAATTTTGGGTAATTTGACATGCAAACCCATCATTTTTATAACATGCATTAATAGGCCACTTTACATTTGCCTAGCACATTTCTAAATTTTCTCACATAAGTCCTATTTACTAAAATTCACTTACAATTAACAAAATTCAAATATGAAATTTTCACACATGCATATATACATATAATAAGCATCAAATATGACGGTTAATTATTTTTATGACTCGGTTTTGTGGTCCCGAAACCACTTCCCTACTAGGGTCACATTAGGGCTGTCACACAATCCAACTCATTTCATCTACTTCATACCTAATATCATCAACCACATAGGTTTCGTACATACTTGATTCATCAAGTTCTTATCTATCATATTTATCACTTCAATACTCGATGCACTAAGCCATTCGATCATGCTTTAACGTTCAAAGAACTAGCACACATAGTGCCAATTGATTAGTTGAAGCTATAATAATTTCGCATACTTAGTGCCATTACATTAAACCAAATTTATATCGGTATCACACACATAGTGCCACTTACATAGACAATGTTGTTATAATATCGCACACTCAGTGCCATTTTAATAGTCGTAGTAGCTATTTCATTATTCGCACACTTAGTGCCTCATATAATCAATCCATATTTCACATACTCAAACTTCACCATCTCATTTCCATACATTCCATCATATGTAAACATTGTTTAAACCAAATGTATTATGCACAAACTTACCTCGGATGTAATGACGACGATATTAGTCGATCAATCAAGCGCTTTGTTTTTGCCTCGATCTAGGATCGAATTTCTCCTTTCTTAATCTATATGTATTCAAAATTAACCCTTTTATTCAAAAAATATTTCAATTCAGTCCATATACACATATTTAGGGCATTTTACAAATTAGCCCTCACATTTTCACATTTTGACACTTTAATCCCTAATTCACAAAATCACAAAATACACAAAATTTTCATACATACTTACTTAGCCGAATATATATGGTGTTAATGTAAGCCCCTATGTTTCATTTATTTCACATTTTAGTCCCTCAAAATATCATTTTTACAAATAGTCCCTAATATGCATTTTTACTCAAAATCACTTTATAAAACATGTATATCAAGCACTAGGCTTTCATATTTCATCATTTAACATCATAAAACTCATGAATTCATCAATTTCATCTCATCAAATTATCAACAATTTCATGAATTTAAGCATGGGCTAGCTAGAACACTTAACAACGATCACAAAAATGTAGAAATTATCAAAAATCGATCAAATTACATACCTTAATCTTCAAATTTCCTAGCCGAACCCTAAAAGCTTTTGTTCTTTCTTTTTCTTTGATATTTTCGACAAAAGTAAGATAAACACATTCATCTTTTACTTTTGTTTTATTTAATCAAGACTTAATACATAAATTACAAAATTAACCTTAGCTATTTCATTCAAAAATCCACTAACTATTGTCCATACTTGTCCATTCATTAAACCAATGGTACATTTACAACATACGGACCTCACCTTTAATAAACTATAGCAATTAAGCACTTTTAACAAATAGCTAGCCACTTTTACATTTTACGCGATTAGGTCCTTTTATCAAATTAAACACCCAAACAATCAAATTTTCATATGAAACTTTCACACATGCTTAACCACATACTGTAAACATGGAAAATAATATTAAAATATTATTCTAACTCAGATTGTGGTCCCCAAACTACTATTCTGACTAGGGTTTAAATCAAACTGTTATAAATAATATCCTAGAAGAATAAGTAAATTTTAACCCGCTATTTAGAAAAATAGGAACTAGCAGTATATTAGAACGTCACATTTTAGAACAAAGAAAGAATGAAAGTGATAAGTTCAAAAGAAAAAGGTTTGACGCCATAAGGAGTACCTTGATAAGTCTAAGTAAGTTCTTTCAAGAACAATGAGATAGAATTCTCACAATAATTCAAAAATATTCTTTCAACATAGTCTTTTTACAAGTTATTTATAGGCACTAATATGACTATTTAAATTTGAAATTCATACCAGCTATTAACAAAACATTAGAATTCAGTTATAACTCTTGATGGGAAGCCAAAGAGTGATGTCTTTTCACTTGATTCATGCATAGCTGAAAAGTTACGCCTCTTCACTTGATGAAGGCTTAATGGTCCTTTAAATGTGCTGCTTGATGTCCCTTCATTTTCTCCTTTTAATGCTTGTGTATTCATCTCTTTAATTAGCACCATAACTATCTTTGAGTGCATGAAATCGATCAGACTTGAAGAATCACTATCGGTACATTTGAACAGCCACCATAATGAACTTTGAGTGCTTCAATATCCTCAAAAAATGTTTCCTTTATGCAGCAGCAATTAAGTGACCAAATGCACACTCTTTTATGCCAAAACTAAAAAACCATTTGAATGTGACAGCATTTGATTCTTCTTAGCAAACAAACAGCCCTATTGCAGCTTTAAAATATGTGGCCAGCCTTTTGGACTTTTCTACAACAAACTAGTGAACACACAATTAATTTATTTAAGAAAAATTAAGCACCCTATAACTTATACATTAAAAAGTAACAACCAAATTAAATAACATACTTTTATAAATAAACTCAGACATATTTAACAAGTAAGATGCTTAAATGCATGGTTTAAGATGCAAACTAAATGAATAGATGAGTTACTTAATGCATGACTTAATTTAATGATGCTAACTTTAACTAACATGAGAGTTACATAAAGCATGTCATAATTTATGATGTAAACTTAACTAACATGAGAGTTACATAATGCATGACTTTATTTAATGCAAAACACATAATGCATGTCATAATTAAAAGATGCAAAGACTTAATGATCAAGACATAATTAAAAACTGTAGAATTAATTAAACTAAACAAACAGCACAAGCAAAATATTGCATGGACTTGTGATGTTATTTTGGGTCAAATAAGGGTTGGACATCTCATGTTCAGCCCAAACTTGCTGAATCAGGCCCATCATCGCCTCTTTAAATTTATTTGATCCAGTACGTATTATAAACTCGATGAGAATTTCAATTGGATCCTCTCTTGAAATGAGTAACTTGGAGTTTGGTCCACTTAATGAACTCTAATGCACTTCAATCATTCCCGTGCATGTATCATCCCCTCCCTCTTCAAAATGATTTGTCCTCAAATTGGGCAATTTGCTTGAAAAAAATCTTTGTTGATCACAGTTCCTTGAATTATATCTTTATTCTATTGAGTTGAACACAACTCTTTTCGGAACCTGAAAATCAAAAACATTTTCACAAACAAAATCAGAATGAAGGATTTCTTTCAATCCATCACTTACACTATCTTAGAACAATTCAAAGATGTTGCAATTCATATAAATATAATAAATATCAAGCGTTCCTTCCAAATTTTGTAAACTCAAGTTAACTCCGGGATCAAAAACAAAGTTTTGTCTTACCATTTCAATTTGACTCGAAAATTTCTTGGCTGGCAACATAGAAGAAACATGAAGCAATTGAAAGTTATAATCATCCAAAACATGCTCGAATCCTTTCAACCATAATATAGAACAATAATCTCTGGGATCAAAGATTTGATTTTGACTTTGTAAGTCATCAGAATTCACATATTTTGTTTTCAAAAATAATGATAAAACATGGAGCAAATTAAAGTGGCCAACAAATTTACACAATATAAAATTATGATGCTCACCTTCTCTCAACAATAACTTAAGAAAACATGCTCCGGGTTTAAACACATGGTTTGATCACTTATTTTTGAATACAATAAAAACTTTTCTTTCAGCAACAATTCACACATGTTAAACAAACAAGATTTAGGCATAGGTATGTTCAAACAATCAAAACTCTCAAAATTTCTTCGAACAAGTAGAGATATAAACATACAATTTTCTCACATTGATTTAAAGAAATCACATAACAATCTAAATCAAATAGATTAAGCTATTTACGTGAAAATTCTTTATCACATATGACAATCAAATTTTGTTGACATATAGTTGGAACAAAGACATCAATGTCCAAATCATCGTGCAATTTGATGTTATTTGAATCAACAGAAAACAAATCATGAGAGAAACATTTTAAAGCACTATTCAGGACAAAAATAGCAACTTCATTTAGCAGATAACAACAAAATAGGTTATTGTAAAGAGTTCTTTTAAGATCAAAAACATTGGCAGATTTGTCAATGAAATTCAAACAACACCAATTTGATTGAATCTCAAAAGGTTCCTTTCCTTGCTTACCTTCAGAGATTTGAAGAATATTTTCACTCTCCAACTTACATTTTTTGGTCAATTGGAACCGTCTCTCGTCGGAAAGGTAATGAAGTTGGAACTCGTCCATGGGTGGAATTTTATAAACTTGAAATGAAGAGAAAATACGAGGAAAACTCACATGTTGGTTAGTAAAAACACTCCTATCCTTTTTACTTATTTCCTTTTTAATTTCTCTTTCTTTTTCCACACTCTCTTTTATTTTTGAAAACTCACTCTCACTCTTCATTTTACTTTCTTTTTCAACAACGGCACTCGTTTCTTTCACACTTTTTTTTATTTCTTCAATCTCAATGAAACACTCATCTTTCATATTTTCTTTTCTTTCGCTCTCCTTTTTCTTTTTTTTAAAATTCATTTTCTTTTTCATTATCAAACTCTTTTTCAAGGTTCTTTTATTGCTCACATTCTTTTTCTTTCTCTTTTCTTTCAAGCTCTCATTTTCTTTCAATTTTTTTTCTCTCATTTCTTTTTTTCTTCTCTCAATTTCTTTTATTTTTAACTTATTTTCTCTCATTATCAACTCTTGTCTTTTTTTCTTTCAATTTCCTTTTTTCTCATTCTTTCATTACAAGATGGGGTTGAAATGAAATAATCAAAATGGGTAGACTTTCTTTGGCCACAAGTGGAATGTTTTACACATGAAACACGATCTCCTCTTCATGATTGAAACTCCATGGATGAATACTTTGGTGCACTTGAAGAAATACTTATGCCTTTTTGTTTGTTACCTCGAAAGGCTTCAAACTCGTTCTTTGCTTTACTCCGACTCGAATTCCTCGACGAATAGGAATCATAACATGGATCTCTTCTCAAGAAATCATAGGATGTTTGACTCCTTGACGATCTTGCTCCTATACTGATGCTATCATGACCAAGGCTACTGTCGAACCAATTGAGTTACCAATGGGGCTAATCACTCGTGCTCGAGCCAAGAGATTCGAGGAAGCTATCTCAGGCTTTATTGATTGAATTTTGGGATGAAGCGATTGCAGGGTTTATTGATCAATCATGGACAAGCAAACCATGCGTGCCATGCAACCTACTTGAAGTTCAATTTTAGGTCTTTTAGTTTGTGAATTTATTTGCTGGAATAAAGAAATTAATTTGGTTTTAGTTATTTAGTTAATTTAGTTTTAAGTCTTTAATTATATCATAATTTTAACATCATTAATATGAGTTTTAATTATGTCATAATCTGAACATCATTAATAAGAGTTTTTAATTATGTCATAACTTGAACATCATTAATAAAAGTTTTTAATTATGTCATAGTTTGGACATCTTTAATACATGCTTTTAAGTATGTTTAAATTCTAACATCTTTAATGTTTGTTTAATTTCCTACAAATTAAAAGTGTGTCAAACTTTGTTTAATGTGGCATTTTAGTGTTTCTTTAATGTGTAACAGGTTGTTCACATTAGCTGCTGCTAGGAAGCTTCCTTCAGTCTGTTCGTATGGCACAATTAAGGAGCTGAACATAATCTCCCAAGAGCCATTTCGTGCTCAACAAAGCATCAAGTGTTTTCACACTTGTCCAATCAGCTGGATGCTATGTTTACACCAAGTGACCATTCAATTTTGAGTTTTCACACCTTGAAGGCCGCTCCTGTGTGTTATGCACATTCAAAAGGGAGATTGCTTATTCGGCTTCCCAAGAAGGCACCAGCCATGTTCACACCCTCCAAAAACTGATCATCTACTTGAACCATCAGCTCACATTAAAGGCTACACATTTTTGGCTATTTGGAGAGTGTAAATGTCATGGCTATTTGTAACACCCCGAACCCGAGACCATCGCCGGAGTTGAACACGAGGTGTTAACAGACTTCAAACCACTTATTAAAAATTTCCCAGACAAGCTGCCAATCTGCGTACTAGTCGCTTTAAAAATCATATCTTGAGTTATGAAACTCAAAATCCAGTTCCGTAAATTTTCCCCAGAACTAGACTCATATATCTATATGGTAGAATTTTTGCAGAATTTTTGGTCAGGCCAATTGGTACAGTTTATTAGTTAAAGTCCTCCCTGTTCCTGGGTTCGACTACTCTGACCTTTGTGTATTACGACTTAGATATCTCCCTTTACAGAGCTTCAATACTTATTCCATTTGTTTCTAATGAAACTAGACTCAAAAGTGAATCTATACATATAAGGCATGACTTCTAATTGTCTCTGATTAATTTATGGCGAATCTCTGAAGTCGGAACAGGGGATCCAGAAATCGCTCTGGATCTATTTCACAAGGGTTTAATTATCTCCTAACATACAGCTCATATGGTCGTTTTGTTTCTTCCATATGAAAATAGACTCATCGAGCTTCGATTACATAATTTATTCATTATTTAATTCCATTCCTACTATTTTTTTTTGATTTTTCAATCTCACATCACTGCTGCTGCCAGCATCTGTTACTAAAGCAACTATGCCTATTTCGTGATATCTCCTTGATCTAACTAATAATTCATCATGCATATCACAAATTATGATCATGACTAGCCATGCCAAAGGCTAATCATTGACAAACATCTCCCTATTACACTATTGCCATATCATGAATTTTAACACCAAAATTAATCAACCATGACATATGGCATAAAAATCGATTAGGCCTCAACTATTATTCAACCAAAATCGAATTGGCCCAATATTAGTCATGACCACATTATAAAACCCATTTACTACGTTTTATAACTAAGTATCATAGGACCCAAAGTCCAAATTAACATTTATGCCATTTTCGCATGGCTGAAAGTTTACATACAAAAGTTCAAACACAACATAATAGCCTATACATGCCGAAATGTTCTCCTAAACCGACTAAGAAGAAAGTACCAAAACTTGCTAGCTGGTGTGATGACTTCGATGACGGCCCGATCACGCAAAAAGAGACGAGTCCAAGAAACCTAAAATAGGTGACAAGGAAACACCGAGTGAGTATATAACTCAGTAAGTCATAAGCAATGCACTACCATCCATTAATAACATTATCGCAAGAGGAAACAAAATGGAACGAGGCTAGTTACTCCATCCATACCGAACTATGCCATAGTTCCTTAGACCTATCGGTTCAATCTCATACCAAGTCATGCATTCACATTCCATATACTAATCAATAGGATATTTGAGGCATTTTCATACATCATTTTATTTTCGTTACAATCATACAACTAAACGACCTTTCACCTATTCCACGATAAATCTTATGTACGTGACTTCAATTATAATTGTCACATAGGTTCAAACTTACCAAGCTCAACTCCAAATATAAACATAACGCCTATTAGCCATGAACTCAAGGTACTTACCCGATCCACTGTCCGTGATCAACTCAATAATGTCGCACACTTAGGGTCCATAGTGATTCAAAAATATATATTAAGTCCGCACACTCAGTGCTATATAATCAACTCGCACACTTAGTGCTATATAATCAAACTCGCACACTTAGTGCTGTACAATTTTAGCCCGCACACTTAGTGCCAATCTCATGATCATAAATGTTTATACCCGTACACTTAGTGCCGAAATCAACAACTCAATACATCTCACCTCTTTTCTTTTCATTCAACACTTTCATCACCACATGCATACATGTATATAAATTTATCATTCCATTCGGCATAATTACATAGACATTATGTCTATTTAGATCAATACAAAATATATGCTACGTGACTTACCTTATGTTGGGGAAAACAATTCCAACTCGGCTACTCGATGTTCTTTCCTTTGCCCTTGCTTGCCTCTCCACCTTTAACTTCTTGAGCTAAATCGATAAATTAACTAGTTTAACCGTCTTGCTAAATATTTATATCAAAATATTAATGATTTCATATCATAGGAGACACATGGCCAATTCTTATCTTTCTACCCCATGCTTTTGAACTATTTGGTTAACAACCATATACTATCACCCTATTGTCGATAATCCAATCAAGGATAGTATCACAATTGTGTACACCCATATAGCCGAATGTGCAAGATTAAATTCAACATGACCTATATACTTAATTAGATGGCCGAATATACCAAATTAAACTCAACATTAAATGTCACAAGAACCCTAATCTAATTTGCAAATTGCTTGGCCAAAGACTCACAAGTGCCTTATCTATAACCTATTCGGCCTTACTACTTAAACTTAGCCTTTCATACACTTATATCTAATGTCATAGAGATGCCAAATCCTTAAGTGTTCCAACATCTAACTTACTCAATTCAACACATCGAACAACATTTATACCGATTTTGCTAGCACACAAGCCTTTGGCCGAATGTCATTAACCTCTAGTCACCTAAATTTTTATTCTTTAAAACTCATCCAACACTACATTCGGCACCTCCAACCTATAATTTAGATATTCTCAAGTTCATTCACAAGTACATTTATATGACACATATAGCATTAACATTTTTCAACATGAATCTATAACATGACCGAATACTCATGCACATACATACATAAAGAGAACTCAAATAACACCCAAAAATCTCCTTTCCAAAGTGCATATATACCCATACATACGGCAACTTCCATTCTTATCTCCCAACAATGAATTCATGAATTTAGCTATGGGTTAACTAGACTATACACTTATCAACTTAATCTCAACATCAATTAGAATAAAATCACAATGCATACCTTTCCTTTGAACTAGCCATGGCCGAATGCCTTGGTTTCCTTTTTTCAATCTTTCCTTTCTCAATTTCAGCAATGAAGGAGATGAAAGATGAGCCTTCCTTCCTCTTTGTTTCCTTTACTTTATTTCACTAATATTATTTTTTTCTCACATAATGCCATTTCTTATTTTAATAACTAATTAAACATATATATTTGCCCATCAACACCTATCTTGGCCGGCCACTATAAAGAAAATTGGGCAATTTGACATGCAAGTCCACCCTTGTGTTGACATGCACTAATAAACCATTTAAAATTAGTCTATCATATTTCACCATGTCTCATATTGATCCCTATTTAATAATTTCTCATGCAATTGGAAAAATTAGGGAATGAAACGTCCACATATGCATGTACACACATAATAAGCATAGAATATAACAATTAATTATTTTTACGACTCGGTTTTGTGGTCTCGAAACCACTTTCTGACTAGGGTCACATTAGGGTTGTCACAACTCTCCCCCACATAAGAAATTTTCGTCCCCGAAAATCTTACCGGTGAATAATTTTGGATATCGATCCTTCATAGAGTCCTCAAGTTCCCAAGTGGCTTCTTCAATTCCGTGTTTATGCCACAACACCTTCACTAATGGGATTTTCTTATTTCGCAACTCTTTTACTTCACGCATCAAAATGCGAACCGGTTCTTCTTCATAACTCAAGTTAGGCTGAATCTCGATCTCAGATGGAGTGATTACGTGCGACGGGTCGGACCTATATCGTCGAAGCATCGAGACATGGAAAACGTTGTGAATCTTTTCAAGCTCAGGGGGCAAAATTAATCGGTATGCAACTGGTCCAACTCGTTCGGATACCTCATACGGACCGATGAACCTCGGACTTAGTTTGCCCTTACGACCAAATCTAAGCACCTTCTTCCAAGGTGAAACTTTGAGAAATACTTTGTCTCCAACCTAATATTCAATGTCTTTTCTTTTCAAATCCGCATACGACTTTTGACGATCTGAAGCGGCTTTCAAACTTTCACGAATTACTCAAACTTTCTGCTCAGCATCCTTAATCAAATCAACCCCAAAAATTTTACTTTCACTAAGTTCAGTCCAAAATAATGGGGTACGGCATTTACGACCGTATAAGGCCTCGTAAGGTGCCATCTTAATGCTTGATTGAAAGCTATTGTTGTAAGCGAATTCAATCAAAGGCAAATATCTTTCCCATGAACCACAAAACTCTAAGACACAACATCTCAACATATCCTCGAGTATCTGAATTATTCGATCAGATTGGCCATCAGTCTGGGGATGAAATGCGGTGCTAAAATGCATCTTAGTACCCAACGCTTCTTGTAAATTTTTCCAAAATCGCGATGTAAATCTTAGGTCTCTATCCGACACGATAGAAATAGGTACCCCATGCAATCGAACAATTTGGGAGGTGTATAATTCTGCCAATTTATCGAGCGAAAAATCTGTACGGACAGGGATAAAATGAGCAGACTTGGTCAATCTATCAACAATAACCCAAATTGAATCTTTCTTGCTTGATGACAATGGCAATCCAGATACAAAATCCATCGTTACCCGATCCCACTTCCATTCGGGTATCACGATCGGCTGAAGTAATCCCGACGGCACTTGATGTTCCGCTTTTACTTGTTGGCATATCAAACACCTTGAAACAAATTCAGAAATGTCTCGTTTCATACCGGGCCACCAAAATTGACGTTTCAGGTCATTGTACATTTTAGTACTACCTGGGTGGACTGACATTCGACTACTGTGAGCCTCGTCCAAAATCATCGAAATAAGTTTCGAATTTCTTGGAACACATAATCGACCTCTGAACGTCAAGCAATCGTTGTCGTCAATCTGAAACTCCTATTCCTCATTCGAAGCACATTCAGCTCGTTTAGTGACCAATTCAGCGTCGACTTTCTGGAATTCAAGGATTTGACGAATCAATAATGGTTTGGCCTCTAATTCAGCTACTAGCACCCCATCGGGTGAGACGGACAAGTGAGCATTCACCGCTCTCAAAGCAAACAGTGCTTTCCGACTTAAAGCATCGGCAACCACGTTAGCCTTTCCCGGGTGATAATCAATAACAAGTTCATAGTCTTTCAACAAATCAAGCCAACGTCTTTGTCGCAGATTTAGATCTCTTTGAGTCATCAAATATTTAAGACTTTTGTGGTCCGAATAAATATGACACCTTTCCCCAAACAAGTAATGCCGCCATATTTTCATGGCGAACACTATGGCCGCCAATTCAAGATCATGGGTTGGATAGTTTCTCTCATGCGGCTTTAATTGTCTCGACGCGTAAGCCACAACTCGACCTTCTTGCATCAACACACAACCTAGCCCAAGTAAGGATGCATCACTATAAATGACAAACTCTTTGCCGGACTCCGGTTGTACTAGCACTGGAGCTTCGGTTAAACAGGTCTTTAGTCGATCGAAACTCTTCTGACAGTTCTCTGTCCACTCAAACTCAACATCTTTTTGGAGTAGTTTCGTCAACAGTGCAGCTATCATCGAGAAACCCCTTACAAACCGTCGGTAGTATCCGGCAAGTCCCAGAAAGCTCCTAACTTCAGTAATATTCCTCGGAGGTTTCCAATCGAGTATGGCCGAAATTTTGTTTGGATCCACTCTAACACCCGATGCGGACACCACGTGCCCCAAAAAGCTAACCTCTTTCAACCAAAATTCACATTTACTGAATTTTGCATATAACTGCTTGTCTCGCAAAATCTGTAATACTAACCTCAAATGCTCGGCGTGTTCGGCTTCACCTTGTGAATAAACTAAAATATCATCAATAAACACAACCACAAATCGATCCAAGTATGGCCTGAATACTCGATTCATTAAATCCATAAATACCGCAGGGGCATTAGTGAGCCCAAACGGCATCACTAAGAATTTGTAGTGACCGTACCTCGTTCTAAAAGCGGTTTTGGGTATGTCCAAGTCTCGAACCCTCAACTGATAATAACCAGATCTCAAATCTATCTTGGAAAATACTGAGGCTCCCTTTAATTGATCAAACAAATCATCAATACGTGGCAACGGGTATTTATTCTTTATGGTCACTTTATTCAACTGACGATAGTCGATGCACAATCTCATGGTTCCATCCTTCTTTTTCACAAACAGCACTGGTGCGCCCCATGGTGAAGAACTCGGTCGAGCGAAGCCTCTATCCGTCAATTCTTGCAATTGAGCTTTCAATTCCTTTAATTCCGTTAATGCCATACGATACGGGGCTATTGAGATTGGCGTGGTACCAGGTACAATCTCGATGCCGAATTCCACCTCTCGAACCGGTGGCAACCCCGGTAACTCCTCAGGAAAAACATCTGAATACTCACAAACCACTGGTACTGATTCAAGTTTCCTTTCCGTCTCTTTGCTATCAAATACATACGCAAGGTATGTTTCACACCCCTTTTTCACATATCTCTGAGCGGTCATTGAAGATATTATCGCTGGCACCCCTTTCAAATCGGTAGACTCAACTTGGACTACCTCATTATTTGTACTCCTCAAATCAATGGTTTTCCTTTTGCAGTTCACCACTGCATCATGTACAGTCAACCAATCCATACCAAGAATAACATCGAATTCGTCAAACGGTAAAAGCATCAAATCGGTCGGAAAACAGGATTCTCGGGTTATTAGAGGGCATCTCTTACACACTTTATCAACAAGTACGTATTGGCCCAAAGGGTTTGACACTCGAATTAGGAACTCAGTAGACTCAACAGGTAGAGTCTTACTGGATGCTAAGGTTTCACATACATATGAATGAGTAGAGCCAGGGTCAATCAATGCAATCACATTTGTATCAAAGAGAGTGAAAGTACTAGTGATGATGTCAGGAGAGGATGCCTCCTCTCGTGCGCGAATGGCATATGCTCTGGCAGGAGTACGGGTCTCGGTTTGAACAGCCATATCAGAGGCCCCTCTTTGACTACCACCCCTACCCCCTGAAATTCTCGGTGGTCTACCTCTAGCTATCATTCCACTAGGTCTTGCACCTTGCATCTTATTCTTCTCATCAAGCTCCGTGCAATCTCTAATGAAGTGGTCCTTCGAGCCGCATCCGTAAAAGGCCCTGTTAGTAGACTTACCCCAACATTCACCTAGGTGTTGTCTTCCACATTGGGGGCATTCAGGTTTCTCGTGATGATTATTGCCCACACTAGCTACCGAAGTAGCTCGGGAGTCCGTCGATGGTCGTGCTCTAATGGAAATTCCCGTCATCATCCTCGATTTATTAGTGTCCTCCCTGAACTTCTTTACAGCCGAGAATGGAGCTTTACCCGTCGATCTTTTACGATAATCTCTAGCTTCAAATTCAGCCTTCTTCTTCTCCTTTCCAAATTCTTCCGCCTTGCAGGCTCGTTCAACTAGTGTTACGAATTCTTTTATCTCCAAAATACCCACTAGTAGCTTTAAATCTTCATTCAATCATTCTTCGAATCTTTTGCACATAGCAACCTCATCAGCCACACACTCCCAGGCATACCGTCTGAGTCTTACGAACTCATGTTCGTATTCAGATACTGTCATACGGCCTTGCTTGAGTTCCAAGAATTCCTTACGTTTTTGATCGATGAACCGTTGACTAATATATTTCTTTCGAAATTTCGTTTGAAAGAAATCCCAAGTAACTCGTTCGTTTGGGACTATGGAAATCAAGGTCCTCCACCAATAGTAGGCTGAGTCCCGCAACAAGGATATAGCACACTTTAGACATTCATCGGGTGTGCATGACAGTTCATCAAACACCCGAATGGTGTTATCAAGCCAGAACTCAGCCCTTTCGGCATCATCAGTAACTATGGCCCTGAACTCCTCGGCCCCGCGCTTCCTAATCAAGTCTACAGGTGGCTTACTCAGCCTCAGAGGATCAGTAACTGATGGCATAAGGGGCTCTTGGGGTGGATTATTCAAATTTGGGAATTGTTGGACAGCCGGATTGGTTCGGGCATATTGCGCGACCCACTCATTCATCATGGTAAAGAAGGCTTGTTTAGCCCCCTCACCTTGATTATTCGCAGATGACTGAGGTTCAACAGGCGGCGTCCCTTGTCCAGGAGCAGCCGCTACACTTTCAACGTCATCCGCTAAGGTTCTCTCTACACCGGGATCCATTTACTAATAAAAACAAAAATTTTAACCGTCAGAAGTCATCACACATTTAAACATTAACATTAAGGCATGTATAGCTAGACTCATACGCGCTATGGTAGTCCTAGAACCGACTAAACCATAGCTCTGATACCAATCAAATGTAACACCCCGAACCCGAGACCGTCGCCGGAGTCGAACACGAGGTGTTAACAGACTTCAAACCACTTATTAAAAATTTCCCAGACAAGCTGCCAATCTGCGTACTAGTCGCTTTAAAAATCATATCTTGAGTTATGAAACTCGAAATCCAGTTCCGTAAACTTTCCCCGGAACTAGACTCATATATCTATATGGTACAATTTTTTCAGAATTTTTGGTCAGGCCAATTGGTACAGTTTATTAGTTAAAGTCGTCCCTGTTTCTGGGTTCGACTACTCTGACCTTTGTGCATTACGACTTAGATATCTCCCTTTACAGAGCTTCAATACTTATGCAATTTGTTTCTAATGAAACTAGACTCAAAAGGGAATCTATACATATAAGGCATGACTTCTAATTGTCTCTGATTAATTTATGGCGAATCTCTGAAGTCGGAACAGGGGATCCAGAAATCGCTCTGGTCCTGTTTCACAAGGGTTTAATTATCTCCTAACATACAGCTCATATGGTCATTTCGTTTCTTCCATATGAAAATAGACTCATCGAACTTCGATTACATAATTTATTCATTATTTAATTCCATTTCTACTATTTTTTTTTGATTTTTCAATCTCACATCACTGCTGCTGCCAGCATCTGTTACTAAAGCAACTATGCCTATTTCGTGATATCTCCTTGATCTAACTAATAATTCATCATGCATATCACAAATTATGATCATGACTAGCCATGCCAAAGGCTAATCATTGACAAACATCTCCCTATTACACTATTGCCATATCATGAATTTTAACACCAAAATTAATCAACCATGACATATGGCATAAAAATCGATTAGGCCTCAACTATTATTCAACCAAAACCGAATTGGCCCAATATCAGTCATGACCACATTATAAAACCCATTTACTACGTTTTATAACTAAGTATCATAGGACCCAAAGTCCAAATTAACATTTATGCCATTTTCGCATGGCTGAAAGTTTACATACCAAAGTTCAAACACAACATAATAGCCTATACATGCCGAAATGTTCTCCTAAACCGACTAAGAAGAAAGTACCAAAACTTGCTAGCTGGTGTGATGACTTCGATGACGGCCCGATCACGCAAAAAGAGACGAGTCCAAGAAACCTAAAATAGGTGACAAGGAAACACCGAGTGAGTATATAACTCAGTAAGTCATAAGCAATGCACTACCATCCATTAATAACATTATCGCAAGAGGAAACAAAATGGAACGAGGCTAGTTACTCCATCCATACCGAACTACGCCATAGTTCCTTAGACCTATCGGTTCAATCTCATACCAAGTCATGCATTCACATTCCATATACTAATCAATAGGATATTTGAGGCATTTTCATACATCATTTTATTTTCGTTACAATCATACAACTAAACGACCTTTCACCTATTCCACGATAAATCTTATGTACGTGACTTCAATTATAATTGTCACATAGGTTCAAACTTACCAAGCTCAACTCCAAATATAAACATAGCGCCTATTAGCCATGAACTCAAGGTACTTACCCGATCCGCTGTCCGTGATCAACTCAATAATGTCGCACACTTAGTGTCCATAGTGATTGAAAAATATATATTAAGTTTGCACACTCAGTGCTATATAATCAACTCGCACACTTAGTGCTATATAATCAAACTCGCACACTTAGTGCTGTACAATTTAAACCCGCACACTTAGTGCCAATCTCATGATCATAAATGTTTATACCCGCACACTTAGTGCCGAAATCAACAACTCAATGCATCTCACCTCTTTTCTTTTCATTCAACACTTTCATCACCACATGCATACATGTATATAAATTTATCATTCCATTCGGCATAATTACATAGACATTATGTCTATTTAGATCAATACAAAATATATGCTTGGTGACTTACCTTATGTTGGGGAAAACGATTCCAACTCGGCTACTCGATGTTCTTTCCTTTGCCCTTGCTTGCCTCTCCACCTTTAACTTCTTGAGCTAAATCGATAAATTAACTAGTTTAACCGTCTTGCTAAATATTTATATCAAAATATTAATGATTTCATAGCATAGGAGACACATGGCCAATTCTTATCTTTCTACCCCATGCTTTTGAACTATTTGGTTAACAACCATATACTATCACCCTATTGTCGATAATCCAATCAAGGATAGTATCACAATTGTGTACACCCATATAGCCGAATGTGCAAGATTAAATTCAACATCACCTATATACTTAATTAGATGGCCGAATATACCAAATTAAACTCAACATTAAATGTCACAAGAACCCTAATCTAATTTGCAAATTGCTTGGCCAAAGACTCACAAGTGCCTTATCTATAACCTATTCGGCCTTACTACTTAAACTTAGCCTTTCATACACTTATATCTAATGTCATAGAGATGCCAAATCCTTAAGTGTTCCAACATCTAACTTACTCAATTCAACACATCGAACAACATTTATACCGATTTTGCTAGCACACAAGCCTTTGGCCGAATGTCATTAACCTCTAGTCACCTACATTTTTATTCTTTAAAACTCATCCAACACTACATTCGGCACCTCCAACCTATAATTTAGATATTCTCAAGTTTATTCACAAGTACATTTATATGACACATATAGCATTAACATTTTTCAACATGAATCTATAACATGATCGAATACTCATGCACATACATACATAAAGAGAACTCAAATAACACCCAAAAATCTCCTTTCCAAAGTGCATATATACCCATACGTACGGCAACTTCCATTCTTATCTCCCAACAATGAATTCATGAATTTAGCTATGGGTTAACTAGACTATACACTTATCAACTTAATCTCAACATCAATTAGAATAAAATCACAATGCATACCTTTCCTTTGAACTAGCCATGGCCGAATGCCTTGGTTTCCTTTTTTCAATCTTTCCTTTCTCAATTTCAGCAATGAAGGAGATGAAAGATGAGCCTTCCTTCCTCTTTGTTTTCTTTACTTTATTTCACTAATATTATTTTTTTCTCACATAATGCCATTTCTTATTTTAATAACTAATTAAACATATATATTTGCCCATCAACACCCATCTTGGCCGGCCACTATAAAGAAAATTGGGCAATTTGACATGCAAGTCCACCCTTGTGTTGACATGCACTAATAAACCATTTAAAATTAGTCTATCATATTTCACCATGTCTCATATTGATCCCTATTTAATAATTTCTCATGCAATTGGAAAAATTAGGGAATGAAACGTCCACATATGCATGTACACACATAATAAGCATAGAATATAACAATTAATTATTTTTACGACTCGGTTTTGTGGTCCCGAAACCACTTTTCGACTAGGGTCACATTAGGGCTGTCACAATGTTGGCATCACCAATTCATGGGAGTCTTAAAGAGTCTTGTGGGATAGCTCAATGGTTATTTAGCTCAATTAAGCTGAATTAATTAAATCCATTCGGCTGGACCTTTATAGAGCTATAAATACTAAGCTCAAACTTTGTATTTTAGACTTTTTTGAACCTTTTATGAATTATATATCAATTTGTGAGTTATTCAACTCTCTTTGTTCTTTTGGAGACTCAAATTATCTTAGCTAGCTAAATCTAGTGGTGTCAATCTAATTTCCTTGGCGAACTTATCACTTAACATGTGTGGCGTTCCAATTATACCATTTGGTTCCTATATTCAATAGATAGTAGGTTACGGTGCAATCTAATAGCTATTTCTCCCTTAGGAGCATCATAAGAATCGGGTCAATATTCCTTTTTAATTCTTCAGCTTTTAAGCCTATCTTTCATCCACCCAATTCCTAAAAAACCAAATAAGCCCTTGTTAAACCTATCTTGTCCAACTTCAGCCCTTTGATGAAATTAGATCGGATACTACCTCAATTTACGATCAGGAACACAAACGACTTGAATTCCCTAACTAGTACGAGATCGCATCATATACGATCTAATTTTTTTGTATTTGCTCAGTTTCAGAACGCATAATCCTTCTCATTTATTTCAACAACATTTGCAATTCCAACTTAGAAAGCTCTTGGGACATGATTTCAACAAAGGATTGGAAAACAGAAGAAGAATTAAATAGAATATGATCTTCACCAAATTCCAAATCCTCACAAATCCTCTTGAAAGAAAAAAAAATCACTCCGCTCATGCTTCACTCAATTTTGGCTTCTTCTCGCTCTTTTAATCTCACCACTCGTTCCTTTTTCCTCTCAAGTTCTTCTCAAGGTTCTAGATAAAACTAGTTAGGACTTGAACAATGAATGCTTGCAACATTTAGTTAGCAACAAATGATTGATATGTGGTAGGACAGGTACAAAAAAAAGAAAGGAAAAAGGAAACAAAGTTTTTAATCGAAAGATTTTAGTAGTGTGACAACTTTTCGGATAATATAAGATATACTCCAGGATATAATCTTTTTTTTACAATTATTTTTTCAACTTCAATTTTTTTTCTTTTTGGAATTTTTTTCACTTTGATTTTTTTACTTTTTTTATATTTTAAAACTTCTAATACGATATCTAGATTAGATTTTCTAGCTCTGATACCAAATGATGTGTGCTTATAATCTTGAATTTAATTGTAAGACGTTGAGTTGCCCGATCGTCTAATGTTGTATCATTTTGAAATAGTCTTTAAGGTGAAAATGGGATTAATGGTTAGTGATCTGATGGAAAGGATGAAAATGATGTTGGATGGATAACTTGTACGAAATGGAAACTTAGAATTAAACCAACAATATGAAAGATTGTGACCCAATTTAGAAAAATAGGTAAATTGTGACCTGCTATTTAGAAAAGTAGGAACCAACACTATATTAGAATGCCACACTTCAGAACAAATAAAAAAAACAAAGTGATATGTTCAAAAGAAAAGGGTTTGATGCCGCAATGAGTCCCTTGATAAGTCTAAGTAAGTTCTTTTAAGAACAATGAGATAGAATTCTCACAATAATTCAAAAATATTCATTCAACATAGTCTTTTTACAAGCTATTTATAGGCATTAATATGACTATTCAAAATTGACATTCATACTAGCTATTAACAAAACATTAGAAGTTAGTTATTCAGTAATAAGTCTTGATGGGCAGCCAAAGAGTCATGTCGTTTCACTTGATTCATGCATTGATGAAAAGTCATGCCTCTTCACTTGATGAAGGCTTAATGGTCCTTCAAATGTGCTGCTTGATGTCCCTTCATTTTCCCCTTAACCAAATGCCTTTATGCTTGTGTATTCATCTATTTAATTAGCACTATAACTAGCTTTGAGTGCATGAAACCAATCAGACTTGAAAAATCACTCTTGGTACATTTCAACAGCCACCATAATGAACTTTGAGTGCTTCAATATCCATAAAAAGCGTTTCCTTTATGCACCAGCAATTAAGTGACCAAATGCACACTCTTTTATGCCAAAACTAAACAATCATTTGAATGTGACAGCATTTGATTCTTCTTAGCAAATAAACAACCCAATTGTAGCTTTAAAGTATGTGACCAGCCTTTTGGACTTTCCTACAACAAAATATTGAACATACAATTAATTTATTTAAGAAAATTTAAACACACTATAACTTATGCATTAAAAAGTAGCAGCCAAATTAAATAACATACTTATATAAACAAACTCAAACATATTTAACAATTAAAATGCTTAAATGCATGGTTTAATATGTAAATTAAATGACCAGATGAGTTATTTAATGCATGACTTAATTTAATGATGCAAACTTTAACTAACATGAGAGTTACATAAAGCATGTCATAAATTATGATTCAAAATTAACTAACATGAGAGTTACATAATGCATAATTTTATTTAATGCAAAACACATAATGCATGTCATAATTAAAAGATGCAAACACTTAATGATAGAGACATAATTAAAAACTATAAAATTAATTAAACTAAACAAACAGCCACATGCAAAACATTGCACGGACTTGTTGGGACCATTAAGGGTTGGACATCTCATGTTCAGCCCAAACTTACTGAATCAGTTCCATCATCACCTCTTTTAACTTCTTTGATCCAGCACGTGTTATAAACTCGATGAGAATTTATTGGATTCTCTCTTGAAATGAACAACTTGGAGTCTCGTCCACTTAATGAACTCGAATGCACTTCAATCGTCTTCGTGCATGTATCACATACCACTAGTGACCATTGAAAATCTTATTGGTTTCACAATGAAATGACAACGTGATCTCATTAAAATCAATGATAAATTCAAAAATAGGTTCGATAGGTTGCAAGCAGCTCTAGAGGATCTAGCTGCAGCAAAAAGACAAAGGGATGCTATACTTTAGAAAATGGGCAATACCTTGCATCAGTTGTGGATTGAGTAAAGGAATCAAAATTGGGGTGCTAATGATGATGATAAAGAATAAGATGGATGAATGTAGAACGGGATCGCAAAGTTTGTCAGAGTCGCAGATTTATCTTAGTCTGAGCACCAACTTGGCCCACTACTGGCTCTCGACCTAGCATTCGGGGGCAATCCTTGATCCTATGCTCCATAGACCCGAAAGCTAAATAGGCTCCCATCCTCTTCCAACACTCGCCTCCATGGCTTCTCCCACATAAGCACAAGGTGGCACCCCTAGATTAACAATAGGGGGCCTTGCTCTATCTGGTCCATTAACTCTGGCCCTAACCCTAGGCATCTGTCCAACACCAGGAGTCTCAACCTCCCTTTTATTCTTACCCCTTTCTTTCTCCCGATTTAGGCGCTCCGTGCGCTTCACCTCTTCCGCTATCTTTGCTTTCTCCACGAACTCTGAGAAAAGTCGCTCCTTTTGTGGGGCTATCAACACCCTAAGGCTATACCTTAGTCCATCCTCAAACCTAACGCAATGCTCATAATCCATTTCCACCATAACTCTTGTGAACCTACTAAGGCGCAGAAATTTCGCCTCATACTCCGCCACAGATCTGTTTCCCTGGGTCAAGTTCAGGAACTCCTTCTTTCTAGCATCCACATAACTCGCTCCTACATACTTCCATTGGAACGCAGCTTTGAAGAACTCCCAAGTGACCTGCTCCGGCTGAGTGCCCTCTTTCACTATCAGCCACCACTGGTAAGCTTTTTCCCTTAGCAGTGACACTGCCCCTTTCAGCTTTTGTTCAGGTGAACAGTCCAGATCCTCCATTATCCTTTTAGTGGCCCCAACCAATATTAGCCACGTTAGGAGCCACACTATCCACGCCCTTAAAGATTTCTGTCCCATTCGATTGAATTCGCTCCGGAATGGACCCTCGATTTCCAGGGCCATTATTGGGCCCAGCGACCCTTTCCAAAATCCTCATCATTACCTGCGACAATGCATCTTCTCCCGTGGCCCGATCATACGGTCCATTCCCAGCCACAGGTGAGGCCGGAACCTCATTTACTCCAACATCGGGTATATGGCCCGATGTCGACGATTTAGCCCTAACACTCCGGCGGCCTCATCCACGGCCTCCTGCACCTCTTCTCGCACTCATCGTCGATTCTCGTATTTTCTAGATTAAAAATTTTATGATGTTTTAGTTAGTTCAATAATTAACCCGATGTTTTATGAAAGTAATTTAAGAGAAGATTGTTTCTGAAAATTCTCTACAGTTTCAAGATCCTACGGGCTTCAATTTCACTCTAACCAAATCATCTAAAGTAGCCTTGTAACTATCTACTGTATAACAATTTAAACAAATTTAAGAATAAAAATACTTACTTGGTTCGACATCAGAGTCTCGGTGTGCCGTTCAGCAAGACTTCCCCTTTTTCCAAATCATTGTAAAATTTTTTTAAAACACAAAAAGAAATCAAGTAATAAGGCCCACTTCACAGCCCGCATTTCGCAACCTAGACTCTGATACCACTAAATGTAACACTCCAAACCCGACTCAGACGTTATGGCCGAATCTTGTGTGTCACATTGAAGTATTTTAGTGCAAACATTATTTTCATTGAAAACCCTTCTTAAAATGAGAAACCTTAATTAACTAAAAAAAATCTTTCAGTTATGAAAGCCTCGTTTAAAACATTTAATATTTAAAAAAAACTTAGTTGCGGAAATGTGGCAAACACACTATAATTTAAGAAATCCATGTTCAACTTCTCGTAAAAAATAATAATAATAATTCAAGTAATAATAACATAATGAAAACCTTATTACAATCTGATCTGAACACACTTAACAAGAAATAAAAACTTAAATGCACCTCCTGCAGCCTCAGCCACGGCCTCCTGCACCTCTTCTAGCACTCAGCGTCGATTCTCATATTTTCTAGATTAAAAATTTTATGAAGTTTTAGTTAGTTCAATAATTAACCCGATGTTTTATGGAAGTAATTTAAGAGAAGATTGTTTTCGAAAATCCTCTACAGTTTCAAGATCCTACGGGCTTCGGTTCCACTCTAACAATATCATCTAAAGTAGCCCTCTAACTATCAACTGTATAACAATTTAAAAAAATTTAAGAATAAAAGTACTTACTTGGTTCGACGTCGGAGACTCAGTGTGCCGCTCAACAAGACTTCCCCTTTTCCGAATCATTGTAATTTTTTTTAAAACACAAAAAGAAATCAAGTAATAAGGCCCACTTCACAGCCCATGTTTTGCAACATGGGCTCTGATACCACTAAATATAACACCCCAAACCTGGCTCAGACGTTATGGCCGAATCTGCTGTGTCGCATTGAAGTGTTTTAGCGAAAACCTTGTTTTCATTGAAAACCCATCTTAAAATGAGAAACCTTAATTAATGAAAAAAAAACTTTCAATTACGAAAGCCTTGTTTAAAACATTTGATTTTAAAAAAAAAACTTAGTTGCAAAAACGTAGGAAACATACTATAATTTAAAAAATCCATGTTCAACTTCTCGTAAATAATAATAATAATTCAAGTAATAATAACATACTGAAAACCTTATTACAATCTGATCTGAACACACTTAAAAAGAAATAAAAACTTAAATGCTTAAAAAAAACCAAGTCTGAATTATATTGCTAGCCGGCCATCTAGAGTCCCTCCAAAGATCGAACCTTCTACCGAGCATAACCTGAAAATAAAATAAAAGAGGGGGTGAGTTTTCGCAAACTTAGTGTGTACAACCCTTAATGAGAAACAATAATTCAAAGAGAAACCATCAAACATGCAATGCAATCCTATCCAAATTATCCATCCGATACACACCAGCTCCGTCCCCCGTCATACCATGTGGGGATATAAATATCAACCCACCCAGCCCACACACCAATGGTAGCCTGGTTTTGGAACTACCTTCATTTACATATTGGGCTTTAAAAGCCGTCGGTGGGTCCACGGTTGTCAGGCAACCATGCGATCATCATATTCATCGTCCATTCCATAGTTCCCACCCCATATGCAACCTAAGCAGAACTCGCAAGCAACCTATTGGTCATTTTCATAACTCCATAAAACTTACTTTCAACACCTGGTGGTATTTTGGTCATTTTTACCCTTAAGGGCATTTTGGTCATTTTCCCTTCATTATGGTTTTCACTTCCCTTGACCCGTTAACAAGTCCCGTGAGCTAAGATAAACGAATACTATGCACCAGGTAGCATTCCATAGAAGAGGAGGTGGGTCATTAAGACCGCTTAAGTACCAAGCTGTCCCTAGATCCAGTCTTAGACATGCATATACTCGTTGCCACACCTTAAGCCTTTGACTTGTCCACAGTCGCAATATATTAATTAAGTCTTATGTAGTTATCATCTACTAAGCCCAAAACCCCTTACAATGCCCAAACAAATTCACATACTTGTATCTGGCCCATTAAGCCCAACCATATTCATATGGCCCATTTTGCCCAAATCACATTTATATGGCCCGTTAGGCCCAGTCACATTCATATTCATGCTCACATACAAATTCCTATCACATAGCATCAATATTTAATTTTTGCCTATTATGGGCCCAATAGCCCATTCTGGCCCGTATGGCCAAATCACAACCCAAGTCCACGGAATCGCCCGTGGGTCTCAAGCAACCTATTGGTCTCCCCCTTAGGAGTGTTCGCGCACTCGCAAGCCTACTGTAGACAAACTTTCAATTTTACGAAATTTTGACCTTTCAGCATTTCGACATTTCAGCTTTTGCTGATTCATAGTGTGTGTGTAGTGTATGTACACACCTGGTAAGCAAGCGTGCCGCGATTCCCTTAGTCACCAACCTACAATGATATCGCCCTTCCATTAATCGTTTGTTTAATCCATATTCTACCCAAAAACTAAAACCTCACCTTAACCTTACCTTGAACACCAATCCTTAATATCTTTCCTTGATCACGTACTCCCTAGATCTGCATGAATCCTACTCGTTAAATCCAGAATAATAGATGACTTGTATCCAACACAAGTCCCCTTACCTTAACTATGAACATTTGGCCACCTTAACCCGTGGGAGAAGAATACTTACCAATACCGCAACACCTAAGGAGCAATTCGACAATGAGCTAAGATCCGAGATCCGATACTAATTCCGTACCACAGTTAATTAAAAAGAGTGAGGGACAGTATTCGATATTTAGCAAAAATCGATTATGAGAACAAAGCACTTACACTAGGCTTGACCGATTAGAAAGGGTACTAGCAGCACCAAGAGTATTCGGCCAAGAAAGTTTCTGCCCTTGCGATTTGTATGGAAAAAGAGAGTTATTCGACTTCAAGAAAGAAGAAGTCTGCTAGACCAAAAGAAATGAATCAAAAACCTGAGTAGAAGAAGATTAGAAAATTGGCACAAGAAGAGAAAGAAAGAAGCAAAGGTTTTCGGCTTTTTGGATCTTGAAGAGAAAGGGTTTCCGGTAATAGGGTGACAAAGATTTCGGCATTAGCCTGGAAACATTGCATTCGACACCTATTTATAGCCCCTATAGCCGAATTTCTCATGGCTAAATTCCCATTTTGGCTCCACTTGCTCCTTACTTCTTATCTTCCCATTTTTCTCCCTAATAACCCCTCTATCTTTTCCTCAGATTTCTCCCTTGAACACTTCCCATGGAGTCCGTTTCTACGCCACTTCCAACCTTCTAGAAGGCCAAAATTAAACTTCTAAAAACACTAAGCTAGGATTCGAACCTTGGTCCTCCTTGCTAGCTATTAACGCCACCTCCCTGCACTCTAAGTCGCGTCACTTAGCCACTCCTCCACATGGCTTTTTGATGCTATTTTCCCTATCGTTATTTAAAAGCCCAACTACTTTCCAACCCTGATTCTTTTAATAATTAAATTAAAATTTCTCCACCACAAAACTCGAACCCAGAACTTACATACCTAGACACTCCAAGTTCCTTAAACCCTTAAAGCCAACATGTCATTTGTCATTTTCTTGCTCACTTAAAAATTTTATGAAACCCAAAGCCCATTTCATCTAGGCCCAAAATTTGGGGCATTACAACTCTACCCCCTAAGAGAAATTTTGTCCTCGAAATTTCTAACTGCCCAATAGTCGCACCACCTAGGTTACACCACTACGATTCTGCTGCGCACTCCAGTTCTAATTCTGAAATAGATAGATTGCACACTATGGATAAAGTACGTACCAATATTTGCTTTTGTAGCGTCTTTGTCTTCTCGACCACGAGTAGCATAAACCAAAGCTGGTTGTCTCGACTCAGCATGGCCTACATTTCCGCCTGGTGCTCCACGTCCACGTCTATTACCGTCACTGCCCCTGGTCTGGCCTAGACCCCTTGGCGGCAGTTGACCACCCCTTAGTGGCTGAGCACCACCTTGGCCCACTACTGGCTTTCGACCTAGCATTCGAGGACAATCCTTGATCCTGTGCTCCACAGACCCACAAGCTAAACAGGCTCCCATCCTCTTCCAACACACGCCTCCATGGCTTCACCCATAATCAGCACAAGGTGGCACCCCTGGATTAACAACATGGGGCCTTGCTTTATCTGGCCCATTAACACTGGCCCTAACCCTAGGCATCTATCCAACACCAGGAGTCTCAGCCTCCCTTTTATTCTTAACCCTTTCTTTCTCCCGATTTAGGCGCTCCGTGTGCTTCACCTCCTCTGTTATCTTTGCTTCCTCCACCAACTCTGAGAAAACTTACTCTCTTTGTGGGGCTATCAACACCCTAAGGCTATCCCTTTGTCCATCCTCAAACCTAACGCAACGCTCATAATCTGTTTCCACTATAACTCTTGCGTACATACTAAGGCGCAGAAATTTCGCCTCATACTCTGCCAAAGATCTGTTTCCCTGTGTCAAGTTCAGGAACTCCTTCCTTCTAGCATCCACATAACTCGCTCCTACATGCTTCCCTTGGAACACAGCTTTGAAGAACTCCCAAGTGACCTACTCTGGCTGAGTGCCCTCTTTCACTGTCAGCCACCACTGGTAAGCTTCTTCCCTTAGCAATGACACTGCCCCTTTCAGCTTTTGTTCAAGTGAACAGTCCAGATCCTACATATCCTTTCAGTGGCCTCCAACCAATATTCATCCACGTTAGGAGCTACACTATCCACACCCTTAAAGATTTCTGCCCTATTCAATTGAAGTCGCTCCGGAATGGACCCCCGATTTCTAGTGCCATTATTGGGCCCAGCAACCTTTTCCAAAATCCTCAACATTGCCTGCGACAATGCATCTTCTCCCATGGCCCAATCATACTGTCTATTCCCAGCCACAGGTGAGGCCGAAGCCTCTTCTACTCCAACATCGGGCATATGGCAAGATGCTGACGATTCAGCCCTAACACTCCCACAGCCTCGGCCACGGCCTCTTGCACCTCTTCTAGCTCTCATCGTCGATTCATGTATTTTCTGGATTAAAAATTTTATGAAGTTTTAGTTAGTTCAATAATTAACCCGATGTTTTATGGAATTAATTTAAGAGAAGATTGTTTTCGAAAATCCTCTACAATTTCAAGATCCTACGGGCTTCGGTTCCACTCTAACAAAATCATCTAAAGTAGCCCTTTAACTATCTACTGTATAACAATTTAAACAAATTTAAGAATAAAAGTACTTACCTGGGTTGACGTCGGAGACTTGGTGTGCTGCTCAGCAAGACTTCCCCTTTTCCAAATCATTGTAAATTTTTTTTAAAACACAAAAAGAAATCAAGTAATAAGGCCCACTTCACAGCCTGCGTTTTGCAACCTGGGCTCTGATACCACTAAATGTAATATCCCAAACTCGACTCGGACGTTATGGCCGAATCTAGTGTGTCATATTGAATTGTTTTAGCGAAAACCTTATTTTCATTGAAATAAAATGAGAAACCTTAATTAACTAAGAAAAATCTTTCAGTTACGAAAGCCTTGTTTAAAACATTTGATTTTTTTTAAAAAAAATTAGTTAAGGAAACATAGAAAACATACTATAATTTAAGAAATCAACATACTAGTAAAAAATAATAATAATAATGCAAGTAGTAATCACATAATGAAAACCTTATTACAATCTGATTTGAACACACTTAAAAAGAAATAAAAACATAAATGCTTAAAAAAACAAAGTCCGAATTATCTTGCTAGCCGGCCACCCAGAGTCCCTCTAAACATTGAACCTTCTACTGAGCATCACCTGAAACTAAAATAAAAGAGGGGGTGAGTTTTCGCAAACTCAGTGTGTACAAACCTCGATGAGAAACAAGCATTCAAAGAGAAACCATCAAACATGCAATGCAATCCCATACAAATTATCCATCCCCTACACACCAGCTCCGTCCCCCGTCACACTATGTGGGGATATAAATATCAACCCACCCAACCCACACACCAATGGTAGCCTGGTTACGGAACTACCTTCATTTACATATTGGGCTTTAAAAGCCGTCGGTGGATCCACGATTGTCAAGCAACCATGCGATCCTTATATACTTCCTCCGTTCCATAGTTCCCACCCCATATGCAACATAAGCAGAACATCATATGTATGCATGTCACATCCATAAAACTTACATTCAACACCTAGGGGTATTTTAGTCATTTTCACCCTTAAGGGCATTTCGGTAAATTTCCCTTAATTATGGTTTTCACTTGCCTTGACCCATTAACAAGTCCCGCAAGCTAAGATGAACGAATACTATGCACCAGGTAGGATTCCAGAGAAGAGAAGGTGGGTCATTAAGACCACTTAAGTACCAAGCTCTCCCTAGATCCAGTCCTAGACATGCATATACCTGTTGCCACACCTTAACCCTTTGACTTGTCCACGGTCGCAATATATTAATTAAGTCTTATGTAGTTATCATATACTAAGCCCAAAACCCCTTACAACGCCCAAACAAAATCACATACCTGTATCTGGCCCATTAAGCCTAATCATATTCATATGGCCCATTAGGCCCAAATCACCTGTATATGGCCCATTAGGCCCAAATCACATTTATATGGCCCGCTAGGCCCAGTCAGATTCATATTCATGCTCACATACAAATTCCTATCACATAGCATCAACATTCAGTTTTTGCCTATTATGGGCCCAACAGCCCATCGGTCTATTTAGCTCATTCTTGCTCGTATGGCCAAATTACAACCCAAGTTTCTGGAATCGCCCGTGGGTCTAAGTCAACCTATTGGTCTCCCCTTACGAGTGTTCATGCACTCGCAAGACTACCGTAGCCAAACTTTTAGCTTTTCGGTATTTCAGCTTTTTGGCATTTTGGCATTTCGACTTTTGCCAATTCATAGTGTGTACAGTGTATGTACACACCTGGTAAGCAAGCGTGCCGTGATTCCTTTAGTCACCAACCTACAATGATATCACCCTTCCATTAATCGTTTGTTTAATCCATATTCTACCCAAAAACTGAAACCTCACCTTAACTTTACCTTGAACACCAATCCTTAATAGCTTTCCTTGATCACGTACTCCCTAGATCTGCATTAATCCTACTCATTAAAACTAGAATAATAGATGACTCGTATCCAACACAAGTCCCCTTACCTTAACTATGAACATTCGGCCACCTTAGCCAATGGGAGAAGAATACTTACCAATACCGCAACACCTAAGGAGCAATTCGGCAATGAGCTAAGATCCAAGATCCGATACTAATTCCTTACCGCAGTTGACTAGAAAGAGTGAGGGACAATATTTGGTACTTAGCAAAAACCGATTATGAGAACAAAGCACTTACACTAGGCTTGACTGATTAGAAAGGGTACTGGTAGCACCAAGAGTATTCGGCCAAGAAAGTTTCTGCCCTTGCGATTTGTATGGAAAAAGAGAGTTATTCAGCTTGAAGAAAGAAGAAGTCGGCTAGACTAAAAAAATGAATCAAAAACCTGAGAAGAAGAAGAATTGAAAATCGACACAAGAAGAGAAAGAAAGAAGCAAGGGTTTTTGGCATTAGCCTGGCAACCTTGCATTCGGCACCTATTTATAGCCCCTATAGCTGAATTCCTCATGGATAAATTCCCATTTCAGCTTCACTTGCTTCTCACTTCTTATCTCCTCATTTTTCTCCCTAATAACCCCTTGATCTTTTCCTCAGATTTCTCTCCTGAACACTTCCCTTGGAGTCCATTTCCACACCACTTCCAACCTTCTAGAAGGCCAAAATTAAACTTTTAAAAACACTAAGCTAGGATTCAAACCTTGGACCTCCTTGCTAGCTATTAACGCCACCTCTATACACTCTAAGTGGGTGTCACTTAGCCACTCCTCCACAAGGCTTTTTTATGCTATTTTCCCCTATCTTTATTTAAAAGCCCAACTACTTGCCAACCCTGATTCTTTTAATAATTAAATTAAAATTCCTCCAACACAAAAGTCAAACCCAGAACTTCTCCAACATACCTTGTAACGCCCCCTTACCCAAGACCATCGTTGGAGTTGAGCATGAGACATTACTAAACTTATTTTAGCATTTAAACAAGTTCAAACAATTCTCGTAGTAAATTGTCCATCTGCGTCACAGTCGCTAAAAAAATCATATCTCGAGTTAAGAAACTTGAAATCTAATTCCGTAAATTTTTCCTAAAACTATACTCATATATCTACTTACTAATTTTTTTTCTAGAATTTTTGGTCAGGCCAATTAGTACAGTTTATTAGTTAAATTTTCCCCTGTTTTAGTGTTCGACTGGTCTGACCTCTGTTTACTACGAATCACTTTTATCTTTGTATAGAATTCAGATGACTATGCTGTTTGTTTTTTTAAAAGTAGACTCAATAAGGAACCTATGCATATAAAGTGTGAGTCCTAATTAGTTTTACACAATTTATGGTGAATTTCTAAAATCAGAACAGGGGATCCAGAAATCTCTCTGACCTTGTTTCACCAAAATGTAAATATCTCATAAAATACATAGAAATAAATAGAAAAAGTAAGGGATATTTTAATCCTTACCAACTTGATCTTGTTGCCCCCATCAACAAACATGCGTGAACCATTTCATGAAGTATGTGTCCGGATAGTCCAAAGTCTCGATAGTTAGCTCTCGGTCTTCTGGTCAAAAAGCAACGTCGATGAAGATGTGTGGCTGCGTTATTTCGTGGTGAAGATTGTAACTTTCCATGAAATTTCCATTTCTCACTCAACGACGGAACTTTGCTTATTTCTTTTTTTGAGGATCGACGAATCAAATGATATTTTTGTTCCAATTCTTGCCTCTTCTTCTCCCTATGAATCAAACTTTTCTTTACCATAATGGTTCAGTTCCTATTATTATCAATGATACAAGTCAGATCCTAGATGTAGAAATAGAATGGGGCATACCCCCCTTCTCCATTGAAAGAGATGATATTATCGCAGATACAAACTCTTTTACTTATTTTGTTTTTTCCACATGAAAATAGATTCATTAATATTCAATTCCATATTTTATTCATCATCTAATTCTATCTTTACTATTTTTAGTGCTTTTTCAAACTCACGTCACTGCTGCTATGTGATTCTGTTTTATAGCCAATTTCACCATTTTATGGATTTCCATAGATTAGTTAGCACATAAAGCATACCTGTTATCAAATATAATCTTGATTAGCCACTCCAATAGCTAATCATTCTTAAACATTTCCATGCCATCCATGAGCCATATCATAAGATTATATACACAAAATGATTATAATGCTATACATGCCATATTCCCAAAATATACAAGTCATTATATCGAAATAGTTTGTTGATAGTGTGAGCGCGCCTCCGACCATTCCTGGTCTCCTAGCCGGCTTGACAAAACTACAAAGAAGAGGGAGGAGGGAGTAAGCATAATTTCTTAGTAAGTTCACATGTAAATAGCAAGTAACATAACCATGCAATAATACGAAATCCACATTTGCATAATATCACCAAAGCATTCATATCATATTTCTCATTCATGATCCTACCATATTATTGTTATATTAAAGTCTCAACCCGAGGGTTAAGTACATACCTGTACAAATTTTCTCATTCACCACACTTACGAACATGTCACCTTCATTTTAGGTACTCACCTTATCCACTTAAGATTTACCCGTTTAACATATCAGAATATGATTCGAATACAAGGATTTCATGCACATAAGTGCCATACCCGCAGCTAGACAAACTCAATAGTCTGTAGAAATTATGTAGCCAAGCTACCATGTAACCCGCCCATAAATGAACTCGGACTCAACTCACAAGCTCGGGCGTTTGCATCCATAAGTGAACTCGGACTCAACTCAACGAGTTCGGATGCCTAGTTACATCTCACGAACTCGGACTCAACTCAACGAGCTCGGAACTCAAATATCTTAGTGACATGTCACTTGTATTCTAATCTATTCCCAAGGTTCAAATGGGCTTTTTCCTAGATCACACATCTTTGCTGTCTTCCACGAAATATCGAAACCTATACTCGGTAGCAATTCATATTTAACAAGTAGCACATATAATTTGCATATTACTCAATAATAACCACAAAGCATAATATTTCATGATATTAATCATCATATCATATAAATAACATTAAATTACTTAAAATGAAAATTATGTTACTACATTTACACATGAACTTACCCCGGTACAAAATAAAGAAATTTTGCAATTTAGTCCACAATCTTTTCCTTTCCCCGATAAAGGTCGATTCCACGTCTTTCTTGGTATAAAATAGCACATTTAGCTGATTTAATACTCACATTTATCAAAATAGTCCTTAAATCTAACTTTTTCAAAATTACAATTTTGCCCCTAAACTTTTGCATATTTACACTTTTTCCCCAAAGCTCGAAAATTAATTTTTTTTCCAAAATTCTTATGTTTTATGACATGTTGATCATTCTTCCCTTCTATGGAAACATCAAATTCTCACTCTAACATGTAGTTATAAACATTAGGTATTTTTACTAATTATGTCATTTTACTCATTTTCACGTAAAATCGTTTAGCAAAAGTTGTTTAACACAATTTTAAGCTTCATATTCTACCATAAAACATCAAAATAAACACACTTCACCTATGGGTATTTTTCCAAATATAAACCCTAGGTTAAATTATTGCTAGAATAAGCTAAATCAAGTTACCAGGACTCCAAAAACGTAAAGAACATTAAAAACGGGGCTTGGAATCACTTACTATGGAGCTTTGGAAGCTTGAAACAAACCCTAGCTATAAAGAAACCTTGAAATTTTGTCCTAATGAAGAAGATGGACATATTTTGCCATCTTTTTCCTTTTTTAATCTTTTAATTACCAAATGACTAAAATAACCTTCATTAAAAACTTTGGTTATTTCTAACTATGTATGTCCACTTTTGTCCATGAAAACCTAATGGTATAATTACCATTTAAGGACCTCTACTTCAATTATGCTCTTCAATTAAATCCTTTAACTTCTAAAACTCATATTTATCAACTTTTGCAATTAAGTCCTAATAGGCAAATTAGACATGCAATTCATGAAATTTTCTATCGATATTCTAACACATGCATCTAATCACTCAATAAATTATAAAAATTAATCAGAATAAAATTTTCTACTTCAAAATTGTGGTTTCAAAACCACTAGTCCTGTAACACCCCAAACCCGACCCAGACATTATGGCCAGATCTGACGTGTCACATGGACTTACGACTTAGTATGCATTCACTGGTTTAAGTGATTGGGGTGGTCTTTGTAAAAACAACGGTTGAATGAAAAGCCGGTTTATCAATCTTTAGGCTATCCATTTGTTGTGCTTGTTGAGTCTTGAAAGCGTTCATTAATTTTGAAAACCCGCATAGCCTAACACTAGCAGTTTCGTCATAGTATAAATATAATCAGAAAATAAAACCATAGCGGAAAAAAGAAATTTAAATAGCGGCATTATTACAACTTAAAACCCAAAATTAAATCAGAACATAAAAATAATAAAAATAAACAAACTTAGAAAAGCCAACTTTGCAGATGATGTGGCCACTTCGAATCCCTCACAGCTCCAAGCCCACTATGGTTGGGGATTTCCTGCAGAGATGAAAATAAAGGGTGAGTTTGGTAAACTCAGTGTTTCACATAACCCAACCATAGCCCAAAACAGATCAAACCTCAGAGTCAGACTTATCTGGGCCTTGGCCCAGTACAGAAATCAGAATAAAACCCATAGGCCCATAGTAGATACAGAACAAATATATCATGAATGCAGAAATCCCAACCCAGAGCCATCCATAACACCCCCGTACCAGCCTTACACCATGTGGGGAGACTACTCGACCCACCCAACCGCTACACACCACAGAAATTACAGCGAGGCTACCAGATATTGTGACGAAGCCACCAGATACAGATATTGTGGCTAGGCCACCAGAACAAATATATATATGTGGCGAAGCCACCAGATTATAGCGAGGTTGCCAGATATTGTGACGAAGTCACCAGAACAGATATATGTGGCGAGGCCACCAGATTGCAGCGAGGCTGCCAGAACGCTTCCTCCATCAATATAAACCCATGTCCCATGCAAAAGAAATAATATGTCATGGCATACGTATACAGAAACAGAACATCATGTTTTTCAGAAAAAAAATAACCCTAGGGGTAAAATAGTAATTTTGCATGCATAAGGGTATTTCAGTAATTATTACCTATTGCTAAGGTTTCATGCTCATTCTAACGTTTACTAAGTAATCAGAAGTACTTACCTTGTCTTTTTACCAAAGTGGGCCCATTGGCCCATTGGCCCGTTTTTGGCCAATTAAGCCCAAAAATACCGTTGTGCACGAAAATACACATTCTGCACTCTAATAATCCAAATGCACCATATTCATTAACAACTGTCTCGTACGCTCACGAGTTCACAAAATACCAACGTTTCGGTATTTCGGCTTTTACCGATTTAGTCTAAGGGAGGGTGTCGTTTACACACTTGGTTGATGACGATTGATGACGATATCTCCCACACGATAATCCTACAATCGATCACTAACACATTAGACTTACGAATTAACGATAACTAACATAAATCCACGTCAACTAACCCAATCATCACACAAGTTAGTCATTTACGAACGAGGGGCAAAATAGTCATTTTACCCTCTAGGGGTAAATGGGTAGTCCTACCCTACAGGGGTATTTTAGTAATTCTAAAACTTATCCACTTGGGCCTACGGACCCATTGGGACCACATGGCCCATTTCAGCCCATCGTGGCCTGAAATAGCCGTCCTACTGCTAGAGTAATGAGAAATACACACCTGTTAGGAGACTGCAGTTAATCCGCGCTCCAAACACTCTTAGCTGACGCCCAACCCAAACGATCACGTCACAAAGCGAAAGGGATCAGCCAAGAAGGGTATGCCTACACTCCTCATGGTTTGCTCTATTTAAAGCCAGCACTCAATCTACTCTTATGTTAGCTTCCCAATGTGGGATCCCCCCATCACCAGAGTTTAAAACCAACACCAACTCTTGCCGTCCCAACATAGCAAAATAATCAACCTTTGTTTGCCAAGGGATTCGAACCAAAGTCCTTTCACATGCCAACTCACGCCACCACCACTAGGCCATCAACTCATTTGTGTCATAAATCCAACACATTAAACTTTAAAGAGCACCTACTTGCTTCCAGATTTATTGAAAAGAAAAACCAAAATATATTGCAAGAGCCAAGACTTCAACCTTGGACCCCTTGCTTCCTCTATGGCGTCACTTCCTTGTCCCCTAAGTGGCGCCACCTTGCCACTACACCACACTCCTTTTTGTGTCATCTTTTACCCCTTTACTCTTAAAAGTCCAAACGCCAATGGCATCACCTATTCATAAAATTAAAATTCCGAAGACTACCATGGATTTAACTTAAGTTTGGGCCTTCCAAAGGCCAACTAACCTACTAAAATATATATTTTAACCAACCAGAACACACACAAATTTTTAAAAAAAGACAGAAAATCCAAAAATTGGGGCGTTACAATTTTGTTTAGGCCCTAATTCGGGATATCACATACCTAGACACTCCAAGTTCCTTAAACCCTTAAAGCCAACATGTCATTTGTTATTTTCTTGCACACTTAAAAATTTTATGAAACCCAAAGCCCATTTCATCTAGGCCCAAAATTCGGGGCATTACATGTTCTCCCTTGTGATATTTGGCTGAATACCCTACCTTAGTGTTGGTCGAATATTCCCTTTCCCCTTCTTTTCTCTTCTCTCTCTCAATCCTTTTCTTGTGTTACCCTTTCTTCTGGATACTTAAGCCAATTACTTCATATCTCTTTCTCTCCATTTTGTTTTCGATTTTGACAATTGATAATCGATCAATTAGTGGGTGAACTCGGTTCTTCTCTATTTTCTCTCCCTCTCCCTACCGTAATAACTTGTCCTTCTAATAATTTCTTTGCTACCATTTTTTGTTGGGGTGTGGTGTTGCCAGCCTTGCTTCTGGAGTATGTGTGACTGGTTAGGGGTAGACTAATTGCTTCCTTTCCAATACGCTTGGGGTGCATTTTGGTAAGTGATTATTCGTTTGGATTCAATATGATCGTGGCAATATATGTTAATCAATGTCAGTTAGAATGCAGGTTATCATTAAGGAGCAAGTGATTAGTCTCTTGCAACGAATTAGGTGTGCTAACCCCAATCAATTGAGTTAGGCAAGTGATAAGATACCATTTTATTAAGTGATATAGATAGGGATTGCTAATCCTATTGTTAAAGAGATTAATGATGTTTTGTGCTTGAATATAGGCTGGTGTACTCGGGAACTATTCACACATTTTCGAAAACAGGTGTGTAAAGCACTGCCCAAACTATAGATCGGAAAAAAGCTGAAAAATGTAATCTTTGATGCCAAATGGCCATACGCTCGCTCTTGTTGTAATTCGAACACATAGATCATGGGCGTTTGATCGTAGAGGCCACCATGAGCGATTTCATGGGCTTAGGCCATTCTGGCCATGTTGGGTCGGAATTGACCTGTGGGCCCCACACAGATAAACCACACGGACGTGTGGAGATTATTGGGCTAGGCTGTGTGCACCATACAGCTAAGGCCATTTTTGGGCTATGTAGGTCATATCAGAGTTTAGGCCCACATGGGCCGGCATAATAGGCTCTGGGCCCATTTTCACTATATGACTGCTAAAGGTTGCACGGGTCGCCTGAGACGACTGTGACCTTCTATGGGGTCAATAAGCGTACCTAGACCCTTAATCGGGTAAAATGATCGAAATACCCTTATAGGGTGAAATGACCGAAATACCCCCATAGAGTAAATTGACCGAAATATTTCTATAAGGTATAATGACTGTAATTCCCCTGTAGGGTAAAATGACTCTTGTGAGGAAAAATGACTATTTTTCCCTTATATGGTAAGGTAACTGTTTTGCCCCTATGTGATGTGTGTTTATATTTTAGCATGCTATTTGTAACTGTATTGAGTACATGTATGATATTGTGATATGATATGACACGTTGCATGATGCATTGCATGGGGATAGGTTATAAGTGTACTGTACTGGCAGCTCTGCTGCAAATCACTAATGGCTCTAAGTCGATTATACTGGCAGCTCTGTTGCAAATACTGTTAGTGCCGTAACCGGTGCTATTTTGGAGTGTAGGGATGGGTACGTTGATTATATCCCCACATGGAGTGTAGGGTTGGTACGGAGATGGAGTGTAGAGGCTGGATTGGGTAGGATTTGCACATTGTTTATGACAACCCTAATTTGACCCTAGTCAGGAAGTGGTTTCGGGACCACAAAATTGAGTTACAAAAATAAGTAAATATTATATTCTATGCTTATTATATGTGAAAGTGCATGTGTGAAAGTATCGTGTCTTAATTTTGTCAATTGAATGTGGAATTAATTAAAAAGGACTTATGTGAGAAATTTTGAAAATGTGATAGGTTGAAGTGTAGTAGCCAAATATTGCATGGCTTAAAATATGGGGATTTGCATGTCAAATTTCCCATTTTTAAGTAAGTGGCCGGCCATGATGATGGTTGAATAGCCATATATACATTATATATTAATATTATAATAGTTAATGGCTTAAATTATGAAATAAAAGAAAATTAACTAAAATAAGAAAAGATGGTGAAAAGGAAAAACAAAAATGTTTTGTTCATCTTCTTCCTTAGCTTAGCCAAATCTTAAAGAAAGAAAAGGGAGATAAGCCATTCGGTCACCTTTAAGCTTGAATTAAGGTAAGTAATTCATGTTAGTTCTTGAAATTTTAGCATATTTTAAGCTAGTTACTAAGTCCCTTACTTAGCCCATGTCAAAATTTTGAATTGTGTGGTGATATGAGTGATCGGCCATGGAAGAATTTGAGGAAAATGGTTGTTGTCTTTATGTTTTAATGAGTAATTATGGATGGGTGAAGTTTGAGCTAGTTAAATGTTCATATAGGTGGTTTGGATGATAGGAAAAACCGGCTTGTGTGTATGTGTAGTTGCCGTGTAATATCCCGAATTAAGGCCTAATCGGAATGTGGTTTCGTGACCAAAAATCCGAGATAGAAATAATTATTTTATAATTATTTTGAGGTTTATGATATGATTGCATAATTGTGTGAAAATTTCGTGAAGAAATTTTTGGCATAATGAGGTTAATTTAAAGTTAGGGACTAAATCGAATAAGTTGCAAAACTTGCATTCTAGAAGTTTTTAGTATGAAATTGCTTTGAAATATTAATTAGGAGGTCTTAAATGGTACTTTGACCAATTTTAAGTTCATGGACAAAATTAGGACATGGAAGGAATTTTTTTGAAAGTTTAGTAAGGAGGGGCATTTTGGTCATTTGGATATTAAATGAAATAAAAAGGGAAAAATAACATAAAATTGGTTATCATCTTCCTTAGTTGCTGCCGAATGCTCCCTCTCTCCATAGCTAGGGTTTCTTCAACTTTCAAGCTTCATAGTAAGTGATTCCAAGCCCCGTTTTTAATGATTTTTATGTTTTTGAAATCTCGGTAACTCGGTATAGCAATATACCTATTTCATGTAAATAATTTTGTGATATGGCAGTGATTTGGTTGAGAAAATGCTTGATAATGATAGGTCATGGAAATGACTAATTTAGACTATGTTTGATATCATGGAAAGTTAATAGGTTATCTAGTCCATAAAAACTCATGAAAAGATGAAATTTGCCATAAACAGAACATTGCAGCAACACTAACGTGAGTTTGAAAATTTACTAAAAATCATAGAAATCGAATTTGGTGATGGATTAATATGAAATTGAATCCAAATATGTCTATTTTCACATAAAACAAACGAAACAGGTAAAGGAATTATATGTTAGAAGATATTTGAATTTTTGTGAAATAGGGCTAGAGTGATTTCTGGATCCCCTGTTCCAACTTTAGGAATTCACCATAAATTGTAAAAAAATAATTAGGTGTTGTATTTTATATTCTTGGAATCCTTATTGAGTCTAGTTTCAGGATAAACCAACGGCACAGTCATATAAATTTTTCACAGAGAGATATATGGTTCGTAGTAAACAGAGGTCAGTCCAGCCAAGTCTTGAAACAGGGGTAACCTTAACTAATAAACTGTATTAATTGGCCCAACCAAAAATTCTAGAAAAACATTTAGTAAATAGATATATGAGTCTAGATTTAGGGAAAATTTACGGATCTTGATTTCGAGTTTTGTAACTCGAGATATGATTTTTCTTGTAACTGTGATGCAGGTAACTAGAAAGCTGTGAATGTAGAAACAAATGATTCGAAGTTCTTAATTTGATAAATTATGTTCGGTAACACCTCAAGCTTGACTCCGGTGACGGTCTCAGGCGTGGGGGTGTTACGTGCCGGATGTGAATTTAGATAACATTTGTGTAATATTTTCATTTTAAAATGATGGAATGGGGATTTAAGCTTGATAAAATTTTTGTTATGAATGAATGAAAGAAATATGTGTATTCGGCTATGGATGATTGGATAATAAATTGGTGTGGATGCTTTGAATATTGAGTATATATTGTTATAAGTAGAATTTAAGGTTTGTTAAATTGTCTTTGTGATTTCCGAATGTGTGTATAGTCAAAGAAAAATTTGTTAAAGTGTTTAGTTAATTGATATTAGGTTAATGGTGTGTGTATAAATTATTTAAAATAAAAAATTTGTATGAGTATTAAAGATTGTATATGAATTCGGCCTTGGGAGAAATTTTAGTATAAAATGCTTGAATGTTAAAAAGGTTATTGCTTTAATGATCGAATGTGCCAAAGGATAATGCATGAACTAGTTGATCAATTTGTGTTAAGGAAATGTGAATAAATATCCATTTGATAAGCTATATATTCGGCTATAAGGTTAAGATATGTATATGAAAATATCATAAGCCATATGAGTTTTGTGTTTGTGTATGTGAATTAGGTATACAATGAATATTCGGCTATGAAGGCTAAAGGTTAAGTCATAGAAATTTTGGTGATATTCATATTCGGTCATTAGGGTTATATGTAACTTGGCTATGTGGGTTACGTGTTAAGGTAATTTACTTATTTGATATGTGTATTCGGTCATAAAGGTGTACATGAGGAAATGTTAAATTAATGGTATTAAATTGCTTAATGTGATTGAAAGTGTGTATGACCGTTTTGTATTTGAGCTAAAAGTAGCTATATGACCTATTAAATTTCTTGTCATATTCGGCCATAAGCTAGCATGATGGGACTATAATAAGTTAAATTTGTTTGAATTAGCTCAAGAGCATAGAGAACCAAGGTTGGACAAGGGAAAAGGGAAAGTAGTTGAATAGCCGATCCAAGACTGTTCGAAAATATTCGAGGTGAGTTTTAAGAAGTTAAGCATAAATAATATTCGATAATGACATGACATATTATGAGAATTAAGTATTACTTGTAATGTAAGTATATGGTCGAATGGAAAATATATTATGGAAGTAAAAATGTGATATGCTTTTATGATTAAATGATAAGTGTTAGATGAATATGAGTGAGATGTTATGTGTAAACTATCAAATGATAAGTGAGAATGATGAAATGTAATAAAAGTGAATAAAATGTAGGGTGATATATTCGAATGATGCTAGTACCTAATTTGGTGTGATTGTGTTATATAAAAATTGTTGATTTGAATATCGTACAGTACTATTCGGGCCTTTGAGCCTAGCAGGCTATGACGCAGGCGAAATACTATTCGGGCCCTTGAGCCTAGCAGGCTATGATGCTGGTGAAACACTATTCGGGCCTTTGAGCCTAGCAGGCTATGATGCCGGTGAGATACTATTCGGGCCTTCGAGTCTAGCAGGCTATAATTCTGGTGAAATAATATCGGGCTTCGAGCTTAGCAGGATAAATACCGGTGATTTGATAAAAGTCAAAAACTAAGATATCTCGTGTTAGAACGGCAAATGAATACATTCAATAAGTTAAGTTAGCTAGGTACGTATTATGTACTTATATGTGGGTTTGAATTGATTTGAATCATAAGTGTATAATGTGATACATATGTGAATAAATGTCATAACTATATCTATGATCATGATACATGTAACACCCCGTATCCGAGACCGTTGCCGGAGTCGGACACGAGGGGTTCACAGACTAAATTCGCTTACTATCGCAATCCATTTTAAAAATTTCCAGGCAGTTGGCTAACTGCGTCACTGTCACCTTAAAAATCATATCTTGAGTTTCACAACTCAAAAATCAGTTTCGTAATTTTTCTCTGAAACTAGATTCATATGCCCATCTACATATTTTTTTTCTAGAATTTTTGGTCGGGCCAATTAGTACAGTTTATTAGTTAAATTCTCCCCTGTTACAGGGTGCAACTACACTGACCTTCATGCATTACGATTTAGATATCTCCCTGCACAGAGCTTCAATACTGATGCCGTTTGTTTCTATAGAAACTAGACTCAGAGAGAAATCTATACATATATGGCATGACTCCTAATTATCTCTGGTTAATTTATAATGAATTTCCAAAGTCGGAACAGGGAATCCAGAAACAGTTCTGGCCCTGTCTCACGAAAACCTAATTATCTCTTAACATACCACTCATATGACCGTTTCGTTTCTTCCATATGAAAGTGGATTCATCAAGGTTCATTTAAATAATTGATTCACTATTTAATTCTATTCCTACTATTTTTAATGATTTTCCAAATCTACATCACTGCTGCTGTCAGCATCTGCCTTTAAGGTAGACTTTACCTATTTCATAGTTTCCATGATTCAACTAGCCCTTTTAGCATAAATAGCACAAATTATGATAGTGATTAACCATTCCCATGGCCAATCCTTGTTAAGCATATCCACACCTCTCAATAACCATATCCATACCAAATGATTATAACATTATGCTCAAACATATATAAGCCATTTTCGCATGGCTATCCAAAATTATACAAATCCAAAGGGTCCATGACCCACTACAAAAAGGGTAGTCCTATACATGCCATTTTCAGAGTTCAACCAAAAGTGTACCAAAAGGGCTTTGATAGTGTGGGCGACTTCGACTTCAATAATCCCGAGTCCGATAGCTGACGAACCAAAATCTATAAAACAGAGATTCAAAGAACGGAGTAAGCATTTAATGCTTAGTAAGTTTTAAGCAAGACAAAGTGTTCTCAATCACTATTATTGGTCATTCATTTCAACTGTTCGATGAAGTTAATCTAGAGCTTCATCTCGATCTATAATATCATTAAACGCGACACTTGGCTACCACATATATACTTTCGAATAATAATGACCTAGATGGTCAAATATTTCCAAAGCACATTCTTCATCGATTTTCAACTTTCAATAATCCTTTCCACTTGTTCATAATCACATCCATACTTTTAAGTATTTCAACATGACAAGTACTAAATTACCATAGGCACATAAAGAACCAACATATTCCTTATCACATATATGTAAGCTTACAAATCATAATCCTTACCTTGTACTGGCACATCTAGCTCAACCCAACCCATACTCAGATCATAAGGCTTTTGGGCAGAATATGCACTAATACATAAGAATATTTCATCGCATACTTTATTATACAAACATACCATTACCAATTAGATCATTCTCACATTTGGAGTTATAATATTAATCACATTTACCTACCTCTTTGATACTGATAATTCACCTCGAAATCACTCCACCGATGAGTAAGTAATACGTACCTGAACATCTTGAATACATAATACTTATTTGATGGTAACTTAATGCAGATACTCAATATCAAAGTCTTACTTGAATCCTAGCATTTAGCCGTCGGGTCTTTAAAGCTCGGATATAGTACGAGCACGAAGCCTACGGACATTAATCAGGATAATATTCTCGCATAAAGCCTGCGGGGTTTTAACCCGGATATAGTACTGACACAATTGCCCTTCGGGACTTATCACATTTATACACTTCCACATCCATCACATTGGCCATTCGGCCTTATCACATATATACACTTTCACATTCATCACATTGGCCATTCGGCCTTATCTCATATATGCATGTTCACATTCATCACATTGGCCATTCGGCCTTATCACACATACACATGTTCACATTCATCACATTGGCCATTCGGCCTTATCACACATACACATGTTCACATTCATCACATTGGCCATTCGGCCTTATCACGCATATATATACTTTCACATTCATCACATTGGCCACTCGGCCCTATCACATATATATACTTGTACATCAATTTCATCATAACAAAATTGACTAGGTATACTAGTCATTTGTGGCTTATAGCTTGACTTTAATACGAATTTGGTACTTTGATTACCAATGTTTAATCGATAGCTTATAAGCAACTCAAATGGTTTTATTAAGGTTTACAACAAAATTCCAAATTCAGCACAAGCTGTTTTTTTCTGAGCAACAGTCATTAAATTATTCGTAAATGGAGCTACGAAACTCCAAATGGAGTGCCGTTAATTTTCCCTGGAAATAGACTCATACATATATTATCCAGAAAATTTTCAGAATTTTTGGTTTGGCCAATCAATACCAGATTTTTCTTAAAGTTTCCCCTGTTTCACTGTTTGACTAATCTGACCACTCTTCACTACGAATCAAATTTCTCATTGTACGGAATTAAAAATGTGTTCTATTTGATTTCATTTGAAACTAAACTCATTAAGGAGTCTAGGCATATAAATTTTATCTTATAACCATTTTTGTACAAATTATAATGATTTTTCTAAAAACAGAACAGGGGATTTCGGAGTCATTCTGACACTGTCCCACACAACTTTAAATATCTCTTTATAGGAAATTTCTTTGCTTCCACGGTCTCTTTTATAAGAAACTAGACTAAATAAGCTTTGATTACATATTTTATTCAGCCTATAATTCCACACCAACAATTTATAGTGATTTTCTAAAATCACGTTACTGCTGCTGTCCAAAGCAAATTATTACAATTTGCTCTTAAATTTCCAAGTCCAAACACTTATGAACTTACCATTTGAGTTTAAGACATATCATGGCCACATCATATCTTATTAAATCAACTCATTATGTCCTATTATGACTGAATTTACTCAACGTTTAATCACTTAAAACTTACCTCGGATGTGGTCGAACGATTTCGGCGGCTATTCGATCACTTTTTCCTTCCCTTTATCGGATTTAGTTCCCCTCTGCTCTTGAGCTTAATTTAACAAATAAATTGATTTAATCATTTGAACATCGAAAAGAGAAAATCAAGGTACTTAACCCATATATACATACATTAGACATTAAAGTCACATACATATGAAATCATGAATCAACTCAACATATTAACCCACACTCTCTTTTAGCCGATTGTCTAAGCCAAGATTAAGCCACCAATATGCTTACTTATGGCCGAACATACACATCAACTTATGTACTCATTCATGTGGCCGAACATACATGTCTATGTTGAGGCCGATTGCAACACTTAATACATTCTACAAGTATGGTCATTTGTATTGACTAAACACCATTTTGTTTCAAGTTCAAAACTTGGCCAATACACATATATACACTAGTAAAGCATCCTCTCCCTTTCCATCAATTCAACACATGCATTACTCATTAATATACAAAATTATATTCGGCCTTAGCACACAACTTGCTAGCCGATTCTTCTCCATCTAGCAACTAATGCACATATGTGCTCATTTGTTAGACTCTACTTCATCAACAACAACCATATTTTCCCTTCTACTTCCTACCATGGCCGGATGCTCAAGATACCTCAATATCGAAACTTTTAGCTTGGATTGCTTAAAGAACTTGGTGATGAGTTCAAATTTACCTAACACCTCAAGCCTCATAACACATCTATATAGCTAACATGCTAATAGTCTCAAGGCTTCAACTAAAACTTTTGAAGCCTCTTAGTCGAATACTAACTCTCTAATAATCCAAAATCCATCCATGAGATAGTTAGAATTTAGACTAATCATCCAAGGGATGTATGAACTTTCAAAGCAACACTAAACATACCTTAATCTAGTGAGCCTTCATAGCCGATTTTTCTCCAAGCTCATTCCCTTCCTTTCTTTCTTCTATTCGGCCAAAGATGTTCAAGGATGAACACTTTTTTTTTCTTTGTTTCCTTTCTTCCATTCACGGCAAAGGGGGGGGCATGGATGAGACCATTTTTTTTCATCACTCCACCTTTTTGCATTACTTTAATCCTAACCCCTTTTTTTTATTCTTTCTAACATAACTCACTAACACAACATGTTTGCAACATGTTTCCACCCATAGCATGGCCAGCCACTATGCTTTAATTTTGGGTAATTTGACATGCAAACCCATCATTTCACAACATGCATTATTAGGCCACTTTACATTTGCCTAGCACATTTCCAAATTTTCTCACATAAGTCCTATTTGATAAAATTCACTTACTATTAACAAAATTCAAACATGAAATTTTCACACATGCATATGTACATATCATGAGCATCAACTATGACGGTTAATTATCTTTATGACTCGGTTTAGTGGTCCCGAAACCACTTTCCGACTAGGGTCACTTTAGGGGTGTCACAATACATTTGGTCAAAGTATGTGAAAGTATTTGATTTATTTATGTTATATGAATTCATATTAAGTGAAATAAAAATGCTAAATGTGCATTTTGTGCTTGTGTATATTTGGCCAAATGGCAATATATCTAGAAAATGGCCTCTTGAGAAATTGAATGATCGAAGTATAATTGAGTTTATTTGTTTGGATTGCTTAAAACTTACTAAGCTTATGAAAGCTTACTCTGTTTGTTATGTTTCTTTGTTTTATAGATCTTTGACTCTAGCCCCTTGCTCTGGAATCATCAGCAACTCGTCACACTATCTATCATTTCGGTACTATTATGTTTTGGATCTAGTATGGCATGTATAGAATAGACTATAGATGAATGATGTTTTGAGATGTTGTTGTATATAGGCCATGCAAATATGGTAACTTTTGAATGTCGGTATAAGTCTGAATTTCGATCTTTGATTTTTGTTTGGCTATGTATATAATTGCTAATGAACTTCTGTAAATGTGATTGTACAAATGTAGTGTTTTGAATTGGTAGCCCTTTATAACCCACTCCGGCGACGGATACGGGTTATAGGGGTGTTACATTTTATTGGTATCAGAGTTACGGTTTAGTTCTAGGACTAACATGGCGTGTGTGAGTCTAGCTATACATGCCATAAAGTGTTAATATGATAGTGTAATGATTTCTAACAGTTGAAATGTGTTTTTCGTATAGTAATGAATTTCGATCCCGATCGAGCAGTAGTTGATGATGTAGGGAGCGTAGCGCCTGCTCCCGCACACGGGACAGTGCCGTTGGACTCTTAACCAAATGCTAGTAATCAAAATGATGAGGCTAAACAAGCCTTCTATGCTATGATGAACGATTGGTTTACCCAATATGTTCGAACTAATCCGGCTGTTACACAACCCCCACCCCCGACTAATACAAACCCTGCACCTGTGGTACCTCCGGTAGTTGACCTGTTGAGATTTAGCAAGCCTCCGATTGATAGAATTCGAAAGCACGGGGCTACTGAGTTCAAGGCTACTAACAATGATGATGCCGAGCAGGCTGAGTTTTGGCTCAATAATACCATTCGTGTGTTTGATGAATTATCGTACAGACCCGATGAGTGCCTAAAATGTGCTATATCTCTGTTACGTGATTCTGCCTACTATTGGTGGAATACCTTGGTCTCAGTTGTGCCAAGAGAACGGGTTATGTGGGAATTCTTTCAAACCAAGTTCCGCAAGAAATATATTAGTCAAAGATTCATCGATTAGAAACGAAAGGAATTTCTCGAGCTCAAACAAGGCTCTATGACAGTTACGGATTATGAGCGAAAGTTTGTCAGACTTAGTAGATATGCTCGGGAATGTGTTTCATCTGAGGCTATCATGTGTAAACACTTTGAGGACGGGTTGAATGAAGACATCAAAATATTGGTGGGTATTCTGGAAATTAAAGAGCTTGTAGTGCTTGTCGAGCGAGCTTGTAAAGCCGAAGAGCTCAGTAGAGAGAAAAGAAAAGTTGATGATGGAGCCAGAGAGTTCCGTAAAAGATCTTCGGGAAAATCCTTTCATCATTCATCGAAGAAATTTAGAGATGACTCAGTCCAATCTAAGAATACTTCAGGTTTTTCCAGACGGGACCATGATCAACCCCCTGTGAGTACACGAACCACCTCTGTTGCCAGTATCAGCAATGATCGTCAGGACAGATCTGAGTGCAAGCATTATGGAAAATGGCATTCAGGAAGCTGTAGATTTCATGACCGCTCCTGTTTCAAGTGTGGATCAGCTGATCATTTTATCCGAGACTGTCTGAAATTAGCTAAACAGAATACTGATCCAAGTGGGAGACCTAGTAACACTGCAACACGAGGTAGACCACCTAGACATGCGGGTAATGCTAGTGGAAATCAAAGAGGGACCAAAGATACTACTGTACGTTCTGAGGCTCGTGCTCCTGCCAGAGCCTATGCTATACGCGCGCGCGAGGATGCTTCTTCTCCAGATGTTATTACCAGTACTTTCACTCTTTTTTATACTGATGTTATTGCTTTGATTGACCCCAGTTCTACTCATTCGTATGTGTGTGAAACTTTGGCATCCAGTAAGACTCTACGTGTTGAGTCTACTGAGTTTGTGATTCGAGTGTCGAATCCTTTGGGCCGTTATGTGCTAGTTGATAAAGTGTGTAAGAAATGTCCCTTGATGATCCGAGATTCTTGCTTTCCGGCTGATCTAATACTATTACCATTTGACGAGTTTGATATCATTCTCGGTATGGATTGGTTAACTATGCATGATGCGGTAGTGAATTGCAAGCGAAAGACAATTGACTTGAGATGTTCAAACGATGAGATAATCCGAGTTGAGTCTACTGATTTAAATGGATTACCGACAGTAATATCTTCGATGTTAGCTCAGAAATATGTGAAAAAGGGGTTTGAAGCTTATCTTGCGTATGTACTGGATAGTAAAGAGTCAGAAAAGAAACTTGAGACAGGACCAGTGGTTTGTGAGTTACCGGATGTATTCCCCGAGGAATTACCTAGATGACCACCTGTTCGGGAGGTAGAGTTTGGTATTGAACTAGTACCAGGGACTATGTAACACCCCCGTACCCGAGACGATCGTCGGAGTCAAGCACGAAGTGTTACTAAACTTAATTCATCAATTAAACAACTTAAACAACTTATTACCAACCATGCATGACAACCAAGCATATGCACATCACCAATATCAAACATAACATAAATAGCTAGATTTATAAGTCAGAATCATTAGCTCACTAAAGACCAATATATTTGGCCAAATAATAATAACACATGTTATAAAATTAGGTCTCTATACATTCCACTCACTTGATAAATCTAGCATATGTGTTTATATTGTCAAGGTGTTGGCTCAATAGTGTGATGCTACCTCTGACGGTCTCCAACCCTGAGCTAACCTGACAACACTAAAAGAAATGGAAAGGAGAGGGGGTAAGCTTTATGCTTAGTAAGCTCACATGAAATAATAATAAGCAATTTACTAACATGCTTCCCACAATAAAACTAACTCATTTGTACATTTACACATGTTCTAGTTAAGCTGTTTTCTTGAGTAATAGTCACTAAATCATTTATATTTAGAGTTACGGAACTCCAAATTAAGATCCGTAATTTTTACCAAAAGATATACTTATATATCTTTCCACAATAAAATTTTCAGAATTTTTAGTCCAGCCAATAAGTACAGTTTATTATTCAAAATCTCCCCTATTTTGCTGTTTAATAGCTTCGACCTTTCTTCACTAAAATTTATTTATCTCATAGTACAAAACTCGTATGATGTTATTGTTTCTTTTTCTTAAAATTAGACTCATCAAAGATTCTAAGAATATAAATTATACCCCAAAATTATTTTTCTATAATTTTTAACAATTTTTCCAATTCAGAATAGGGGATCTCGAATTCATTCAGACACTGTCTCACAAGAATTCAAATATCACATAATATGGAATTCTTTTGCTTCCTCTGTTTCTTTTATGTGAAAATAGACTTAATAAAATTTAATTACATATTTTATTTGAAATTTAATTCAACTTACACAATTTTTGGTAAATTTTCAAATTCATGCACTGTTGCTGTCCAATACTGTTTTACTACTAAAGTTCACTTTTGCACAATTCCACTTAATCCCTTCCATTTTACCGATGTTCGCTCAAATATCGAGCATATTGCTCATAAATTCAAATAAACATATACTTGCACTTGTTCATCACATAATCACTTTCACATTTATTTTCACTTAATAAATTTCCTGTTGAACTCATCGGAATAATAACAGATACACAATTGCCTGCACATTTTCTCATTTCCACACTTGTAGCCGAAGCTATCTGGTACGCATAGTAGCCTACACTTAGTACTACACATGTGACATCCCTAATTTGACCCTAGTTGGAAACTGGTTTCGGGACCACAAAACCAAGTCATAAAAATAATTAACCGTCATATTCTATGTTTATTTTATGTGAATATGAATGTGTGAAAGTTTCATGCATTAATTTTATCATTAGTATGTGAAATTTTGAAGAAGGGACTTAGGTGAGACTTTTGTGAAATAGGATAGGTAATTATAAAAGGATCTAATTGTGCATGAGGTTAAAAAATGTACTTGCATGTCAATTAGTCAAAATTTTTGTTAGTGGCCGGCCATGTTATGGATTTATGTATAAAATAATTATTTTGCTAATAATTAATATTACAAAAATGAAATGATGAATAAAGATTAATAAAATATTGGGTGAGTGGGAGGAGAAACCAAAGTTGGTTCATCCTCACTCCACCATTGCCGTAACTTGAGGTGAGGAAGAGGAAAAATTTCTTTGTTTGATTTTTGGCCAAATAGTTTGAAACTCTTGGTAAATATTTCTTTTCTTTCTTTATGCCATAAAAAGGGATGGTATATTAGGATATGAAGAGTGATAAATTGTTGTTAACTTGAAGGTTGAGATTAGTGTATGTTTAGAGGGAGGTGCCGAATTTAAAAAAAAATGTGATAGGAAGAATTTAGAGGGCTGAATAATGCATGGTATATTACAAGGAGGACTTGCATGTCAAATGGACCACTATTAACTTAGTGGACGACAATGATGAATGTTGATAAATAAAATATGTATTTTGTATTATAAAATAATAACCTAATGAATATTATATGGTTCCATGTTAGTATTATAATATTTAATGATATTATAAGAGGAATTAAATGATTAATAAAAGAAAATAGGTGAGAAAAACAAAGTTTTCATCCATTCTTCTTTCATTCTGCCGAAATTTAAAGAACAAGTAAAACAAAAGGTTCTTGGATATTCGGCCTTGGTGTTTCTAATTGGAGGTATGTTTGTTTTTATTTCTTGATAATTTATGTGAATTTGAGTTAATTGTTAAGCTCCTTTCATAGCCCATGAATTAATATTTGTTATTGGTTTGAAATGATGCATTCGGTTATGGGTTGATTGGGTGTCTTTCAAAGTGTTAAATGTGTTGGAAATGGTTTGATAATGATGGTAGTTATGAGGTATAATCGGTCATGTAATTAGCTCAATTTGAAAATTTTGTTTGTTGTGTAAGTGCATGAGATACTTGGGTAAATGAATCGGTTTGAGTAATGCTTTAGTTGGGAATGTGTTTTTGCTAAAATGCAAAAATATATATATATTCGAGTGGGTACTAATTATTATGAAATGGATGCAATGACAATGTATGTGATTGTATCTTACATTGAAATGATTAGTTTGTGCCTTAATTGTGGTTCGACAAGAAAGTATATTAGGTCATTATGGGTTTATTTATATGATAATGCTATAATTGTAGTATTGAATAATTGTAGACTTAGTTGGACTATGACATTTTGATTAATGCATCTGACTTTTGTGTCGGTCTTCAAATGGTATATTAATTGAAAGTATTGGTCAAATATTTAGGTAGCAGAATTGGATTAATTTGGTGATAAAATCAATTTATAATAAGTAGGATATTATACGTATATGAATCTGTGTTATGTAATTGCTGCAGATAAATGAATAATTGTTGATTGTAGCCTAATAATGTGTTCGGTTGTGCATGAGTAGGGAATATATATATGGTGTTTAAATAACTAGTTATTAAGGTCATTTGTAGCTTAACTATATGATATACATGTATTAAATTAAATTGCCTATTTGATAAGTGATTAAATAGTAAATGATATTGGTTAAGTAATTAAATAAATCTATTTGTTTTATATTAAGCTCAAGAGCAAAGAGGGTCGAAGTTGGATAGGGGAAAAGAGAAAGTAATTGAGTAGCCTTTCCGCAACCGTCCAAGTATATCCGAGGTAAGTTTTAAGTGTTTAAACGTTGAGTAAATTCAATTATAATAGGACATGATGAGTTGATTTAATAAGATAAGATGTGGCCATGATATGTTCTAAGCTCAAATGGTAAGTTCTTAAGTGTTTGAGCTTGGGAATTTAAGGGTAATTTAAAATAGTCTACTTCGGACAGCAGCAGTAACGTGACTTTAGAAAATCACCATAAATTTATGGACTTGAATTAGAGGCTGAATGAGACATGAAATTAAAGCTTAATGAGTCTAGTTTCAAATGAAATCAAATACAACACATTTTGAATTCTGTAAAATGAGAAATTTGATTCGTAATGAAGAGTGGTCAGATTAGTCAAACAGTGAAACAGGGGAAACTTTAAGAAAAATCTGGTATTGATTGGCCAAACATAAAATTCTGGAAATTTTATGGATGGAAGATATACGAGTCTATATTCAGGAAAAATTGACGGAAAGTGATTTGGATTTTTTAGCTCCAGTTATAAATAATTTAGTGACTATTGCTCAGGAAAAACAGCTTGTGCTGAATTTGAGATTATGTTGTGAACCTTGATAAACTTGTTTTAGTTGCTCATAAGCTATTGATTAAACCCATACTTGAATTCTAAATCGTGATATTGTAAGTTTATGAGTATTCGAATATGAAATGATAGTAAGGCCTAATGGCCGGTGTGATGAATGTGAAAGTGTATATACGTGATAGGGCCTAATGGCCGATGTGATGAATGTGAAAGTGTATATATATGTGATAAGGCCTAATGGCCGATGTGATGAATGTGAAAGTGTATATACGTGATAAGGCCTAATGGCCGATGTGATGAATGTGGAAGTGTATATATATGTGACAGGGCTGAGTGGCCAACGTGATGGATGTGAAAGTGTATAAATGTGATAAGTCCCGAAGGGCATTTGTGTCAGTACTATATCCGGGTTAAAACCCCGCAGGCTTTATGCGAGAATATCATCACTGATTAATGTCCTTAAGCTTCGTGCTCGTACTATATCCGAGCTCTAAAGACCCGATGACTACGTGTGGGGATTTTGTCCGGGTAAGACCCGATAACTTCGTGTGGAGATTATGTCCGGGTAAGACTTCGTAATAAGAATTGCTTATAAATATATTCAATGCGAAAGGTTAAACAGGTATGTACTCCAAGTTTATATGTGAGCTTGATTTGCACTAAATCATAAGGTAGTTATGTGATGCATACGAGAGCAATCTATGAGACTATTCCTATGATTATGTGACATCGGATCAGTGTGAGAGGTTATGTGAAATCATACGATATATCTATGTCACATGAGCTCACTTTTATGTGAAAGTTTATCTGCCCATTGTATATGATGAGATGTGCATATTCGGTAAAGGGATGGTATGCCCGAAGGAAGAGTGAAATAAAAATACGAACAACTATGTTATAATTTGATTGTTATCTGTTGACACTGCTTAAAACTTACTAAGCATTGTAATGCTTACTCCGTTTACTCTGTTTCCTCTGTTTTATAGATCTCATTGCGAAGCTACAGGCTCGGGGATCGTCAGCAACTAGTCACACTATCACTATCCACTGTTTGGTACTGCTACGTTTTGGATTATCTTATGGCATGTATAAAATAGACTAGTGGCGGAAGAATATTTTGGTTAATGTGTATAGCCATGCGAAAATGACTTATATATGTTTGAGCATAATGTTATAATCATTTGGTATGGAATGGTTAATCGCTATCATAATTTGTGCTATTTATGCTAAAAGGGCTAGTTGAATCATGGAAACTATGAAATAGGTAAAGTCTACCTTAAAGGCAGATGCTGGCAGCAGCAGTGATGTAGATTTGGAAAATCACTAAAAATAGTAGGATTGTAATTAAATAGTGAATAAATTATGTAAACGAACCTTGATGAATCTATTTTCATAGGAAAGTAACAAAACAATCATATGGACAGTATGTTAAGAGCTATTCAGGTTCTCGTGAGACAGGGCCAGAACGGTTTCTGGATTCCCTGTTCCGACTTTGGAAATTCATTATAAATTAAACAGAGATAATTAGGAGTCATGCCATATATTTATAGATTCCTCTCTGAGTCTAGTTTCTATAGAAACAAACGGCATCAGTATTGAAGCTCTGTGCAGGGAGATATCCAAGTCGTAATGCGCAAAGGTCAGTGTAGTCGATCCCTGTAACATGGGAGACTTTGACTAATAAACTGTACTAGTTGGCCCGACCAAAAATTCTAGAAAAAAATATGTAGATGGGCATATGAGTCTAGTTTTAGGGAAAAATTACGAAACTTATTTTTGAGTTGTGAAACTCAAGATATGATTTTTAAGGTGACAGTGTCGCAGTTAGCCAACTGCCTGGAAAATTTTAAAATGGATTGCGATAGTAAGCGAATTTAGTTTGTGAACCCCTCGTGTCCGACTCCGGCAACGGTCTCGGGTACGGGGTGTTACAACACATGCGACCAATTATCTGGTACACGTAGTAGCCTACACTTAGTACTACACACGTGACCTAACCATCTGATACACGTAGTAGCCTGCACTTAGTACTACACACGTGATCGAAGTTATCAGGTACGCATAGTAGCCTGCACTTAGTAGTACACATGCGAACAATTATCTGGTACACGTAGTAGCTTGCACTTAGTACTACACAAGTGACCTCACAATAGCTCATTGGTATCATTTCTATTCCGAAGGTTCAACCGGGAAATTCCTCACTTTTCAACATTTTACTAAATTGTCTGTAATCAATTTAAATTCATAATTTACATCAAATAATCATTTGATAGGCAGCCACATTTCATATGATATCAAAATATATTAACATAAAAAGAATCGATAGATTATTTATATACGAACTTACTCGAAGTGTCGATCTCACTATCCATAGTACCAATTGTCCATTCATAGTATAATAAGACACAACTCAAATAGAAAATCAGCTTTTAAGAATTTACATAACATAAATCACATATTTCATATATCACTTGTCATGTATCATCATTTTCTTGCACTTCATGTAACATTCTTTCATGTCATATTTCCACATCATAAACACCATTCCATCAACTTTTCCAATATATTAAATCATACAATATATGCAATAATAGTAAGAAATATAATTCAAACATAACATTGCATTATTATTATCATACGAACTTACCTCGATCCAGAAACATCAATTTACCATTTTAGTCCATAACCTTGTATTTTCCCGATTTAAGCCCGAATCTCGATTTCCTTCATTATTGAGCTTGGAAAGCTTGAAAACCCTAGCCATGGCTTCCCCCATGCTAATTTCGGCCTCCATATGGAGAAGATGACCATTTTGTGTTATTTTTCCCATTTTATTTCATTTAATATACAAATAACCAAAATGCCCTTACTACTAAACTTTCAAAAAAATTCCATCCATGTCCAATTTTTGTCCACAAAATTCAAAATGGTCTAATCACCATTTAAGGACCTTTGATTTAAAAACTCATAACAATTAAACACTTCTAACATGTAAAACTCAACTTTTGCATTTTTTACAATTTAGTCTTTTTGACCAAATTGAGTGCCCAAACGTCGAAATTTTTGAACGAAATTTTCACGATATCATTCTGTGAAATCGTAGACCATAAAAATATAATAAAAATAAAATTTTCCTTGTTGAATTTGTGGTCCTGAAACCACTGTTCCGACTAAGCCCAAAATCAGGATGTTACATTTCTCCCCCCTTTAGGGATTTTTGTCCCCGAAAATCTTACCAAAAAAAATGGTTTTGGTTTTTCAATTGGATTCCTCAATCCTATAATCGATGTTAAAGAACTTTCACTCAGGCTAAACTTTTACTACCTCTCTCTTTAAATTTTACAAACAAAAGTCGTAAGTTGTATTCACTTTACAATACTTTTTCTGAAACTTAATCTCTACTAAAAAGCTTATGTACTCAAAAGTCCGATCCATACCATAATGTTACATATACATTCGCACCAGAATCTTTTCGGATTCAAATAGCAAAACTAGTCAATTCATCTCGGCCTCATATTCTTTATAATTTCACACAGTCCAATTTTTTGTCAATTCAACCCTCAGTTACTTTTTATTTCAAGCCTCTTCTGGCTTTCCAAAGAAATCATGATATGAAACTCGGATCTCAATCCAATTAGTGGAGATTAAAATTCCATGATATCTAACATTCATAAAGACATGAAATCCTATAAATCTGGTGGTAGACATTTGGGTATACCAACATAATTTGCATATCTCATAACGTTTAACAAAACTACATATTACTTTCCTCTTTCAAGGACAGGAATGACTCAGACAAGAAAATCCATATTAACCTTTTCTATTTCCATTCTAATTCCCAGATGGCAAAAATAATTTTGATGATTCTTGCTATACATCTTTAAACTTTCAACATTTCAAGAATTTGTACTCAAAGATAAACAATGATCGTTTCAGCATTTTTTTTATACCCAGATTATCTTCATATTATCAATATCAGATCTTCTTATTCTCAAGTATGCACATCTCATTAAGTTCTAGACATATACTCCATACAGATTGAACAATCAAGTCGACCTTATTCATCCGTAATTGATATTTCTAGAAATTCTCTCTTCTAGTCAACAGAACGATTAAACATACATCATTCCAAATTCACTCATCATGCTAATCGAAGACCATAACCAATGCATTAGCATAAGTAATACTGATACCTCAACTGAATACATTAACTCTGATTAACTTACTTGAAAAAGGAAATTCACCATACACATTGGGACTTGAAAATTCACCACATTATTAGGATCAATTCAGAGGTATAGTCATATTTGTTCTTTATATACATCAATCACAAGCTGAAGGTCATGCTCTAAATGCAAGCCATGATCAACAAGTTACAAGATAAAATATCCAGAAAAACCAAGATAGAGAAATCTGAAACAGAGAAGCCAAGAATAAAGAAATCCAAGATAAAGAAATCCATGATACGAGAATCCAATTTACAGCACTGCTTCAGAAGACCGAGAACCAGACTCATAAAAATATGAAAGTCCCCAATAGTTTTTTTTTTCAAGGAAAAGAAATCCAGAATAACACCATTCCAAACCACTAACAACAAATACAACCAGAACTATATGCTTCTCGTATATATATAAAATCAATCAGAGCAATGATCGGTAGAAATAGAATCATGGCACCATACACAATTTCTGATTGATTCCCAATAGGCGGAATATAGCAAAATACTAGAGAAAAACAGAACCATGTAGATTATAATTCAATTAGACTAACAACACATTCATCTAACGTTAAGATCAGGGAACATTTCCTTATTTCGAACATAATTCCTTTGACTATTTCTACCATCCCAAATTCCATAATATTCCCTTCACTAAGAAAACCAGTTCATGAGGGAATTTCAATCAATACATTTCTTGACATCATACCAGGATAGATTGTTTTACCAAAATTAACTTTTTCGCTAACTACGATGTTGCGAAAATTAAACAATCTTTCGATCAATCCGATATCTTTCTAGCTCATGTCTGTACTTATCAACCCATTCTCAATCTCTAATCATACTTATAACCATTCCATCATTGAACTCTTTGGTTTCTCACCTGGAAACTCATTCAACATAAATCTGAGGAATTTCCCTTATAAAACACCACTTTGGTAAGGGGGAAGGGTCGTAGGGCCTCTGACTCAACTCTCATACACAAATGTAACACAGTTTTCATCATAGCAATCATATTTCAATCATGTCATTCATTTCAAGGAACAAACATTCATATTGATTTTACACTCACTTTTTAGTTATCTCATTTAAACAAGTGTACTTATACATGTATTTCAATGTTTCCTAGATAATATTACTTATTCATTCATTAAATCAGACAAGTCAAGCACACAATATCATATAAGGGCCAAACAAACATGGATAAGTATATCACAGTCTAAACTTTTATCTTACACATCATCATATACATATCATTCAATTATATATATCAATCCAAGCAATTTAATACATTTACTCAAGTTATACATGCTTACCAATCATAATCATCCCAACCAATATACATGAATATTCATATTATCAATATTTTTTGATAAGTTACTCAAACACATGCATTTGTTCAAATAAATCGATCATATACATCATGGAATTATCTATTAATCATGGATAAACTCATTTCACCATGTACACATTTCATGAATCCTCATTCGTACCTTTCCAAGTTTCAGTTCGTCATGACTATACTTTACTCGAATATTTAGCATCACATTCAACATAGTTGGTGTAGCTCGGTTGGAGAGTACCTTTATCTAAACAAAGTGGCTCTCATACGCGTCGGGAGACATCACACTATCACGGATCGGTGACATGTACAGTTGGACTTTTACACATGCTAGATCAGTCCAAGAATCGACTAAACCATAGCTTTGATACCACTAAATGTAACACCCCCGTACCTGAGACGATTACTGGAGTCAAGCATGAAGTGTTACTAAACTTAATTTATCAATTAAACAACTTAAACAACTTATTACCAACCATGCATGACAACCAAGCATATGCACATCACCAATATCAAACATAACATAAACAGCTAGATTTATAAGTCAGAATCATTAGCTCACTAAAGACTAATATATTTGGCCAAATAATAATAACACATGTTATAAAATTAGGTCTCTATACATGCCACTCACTTGATAAATCTAGCATATGTGTTTATACTGTCAAGGTGTTGGCTTGATAGTGTGATGCTGCCTCCGACGGTCTCCAACCCTGAGCTAACCTGACAACACTAAAAGAAATGGAAAGGAGAGGGGGTAAGCTTTATGCTTAGTAAGCTCACATGAAATAATAATAAGCAATTTACTAACATGCTTCCCACAATAAAACTAACTCATTTGTACATTTACACATGTTTTGGTTAAGTTATTTTCTTGAGTAATAGTCACTAAATCATTTATATTTAGAGTTACGGAACTCCAAATTAAGATCCGTAAACTTTCCCAAAAGCTAGACTCATATATCTTTCCACCATAAAAGTTTCATAATTTTTAGTCCAGCCAATAAGTACAGTTTATTATTCAAAATCTCCCCTATTTTGCTGTTTAATAGCTTCGACCTTTCTTCACTAAAATTTATTTATCTCATAGTACAAAACTCGGATGATGTTCTCGTTTGTTTTTATTACTAAGCATATAAATTATACCCCAAAATTATTTTTCTATAATTTTTAACAATTTTTCCAAGTCAGAACAGGGGATCTCGAATTCATTCAGACACTGTCTTACAAGAATTCAAATATCACATAATATGGAATTCTTTTGCTTCCCCTATTTCTTTTACTTGAAAATAGACTCAATAAACTTTAATTACATATTTTATTTGAAATTTAATTCAACTTACACAATTTTTGGAAAATTTTCAAATTCATGCACTGTTGCTGTCCAACACTGTTTTACTACTAAAGTTCACTTTTGCACAATTTCACTTAATCCCTTCCATTTTAGCGAGGTTCGCTCAAATATCGAGCATATTGCTCATAAATTCAAATAAACATATACTTGCACTTGTTCATCACATAATCACTTTCACATTTATTTTCACTTAATCGATTTCCCGTTCAACTCATCAGAATAATAACAGATACACAATTGCCTGCACATTTTCTCATTTCCACACTTAGTACTACACACGTGACCTCACAATAGCTCATTGGTATCGTTTCTATTCTGAAGGTTCACCCGAGAAATTCCTCACTTTTCAACATTTTACTAAATTGTCCGTAATCAATTTAAATTCATAATTTACATCAAATAATCATTTGATAGGCAGCCACATTTCATATGATATCAAAATATATTAACATAAAAAGAATCGATAGATTATTTATATACGAACTTACTCGAAGTGTCGATCTCACTATCCATAGTACCAATAGTCCATTCATAGTATAATAAGACACAACTCAAATAGAAAATCAGCTTTTAAGAATTTACATAACATAAATCACATATTTCATATATCACTTGTCATGTATCATCATTTTCTTGCACTTCATGTAACATTCTTTCATGTCATATTTCCACATCATAAACACCATTCCATTAACTTTTCCAATATATTAAATCATACAACTTATGCAATAATAGTAAGAAATATAATTCAAACATAACATTGCATTATTATTATCATACGAACTTACCTCGATCCAGAAATAGCAATTTACCATTTTAGTCCATAACCTTATATTTTCCCGATTTAAGCTCGAATCTCGATTTCCTACATTATTGAGCTTGGAAAGCTTGAAAACCCTAGCCATGGCTTCCCCCATGCTAATTTCGGCCTCCATATGGAGAAGATGACCATTTTGTGTTATTTTTCCCATTTTATTTCATTTAATATACAAATGACCAAAATGCCCTTACTACTAAACTTTCAAAAAAATTCCATCCATGTCCAATTTTTGTCCACAAACTTCAAAATGGTCTTATTACCATTTAAGGACCTTTGATTTAAAAACTCATAACAATTAAACACTTCTAACATGTAAAACTCAACTTTTGCACTTTTTACAATTTAGTCCTTTTGACCAAATTGAGTGCCCAAACGTCAAAATTTTTGAACAAAATTTTCACAAAATCATTCCGTGAAATCGTAGACCATAAAAATATAATAAAAATAAAATTTTCCTCGTCAAATTTGTGGTCCTGAAACCACTGTTCTGACTAAGCCCAAAATTAGGATGTTACGGACTACACCTATTTCGATAGCTCCGTATCGTATGGAACCAACCAAACTAAAAGAATTGAAATCTCAGTTGCAAGAGTTGATAGATAGATGTTTTGCTCGATCAAGTTTTTCTCCCTGGGGTGCACCAGTACTGTTTGTGAAAAAGAAAGACGGAACCACGAGAATGTGCATTGATTATCGTCAGCTTAATAAGGTAACGATAAAGAATAAATATCTGTTAGCGCGAATTAATGATTTGTTTGATCAACTAAAAGGAGCCTCAGTATTTTCAAAGATAGACTTGAGATTGGGTTATTATCAGTTGCGAGTTAGAGAATCTGACGTGCCTAAAACTGCTTTCAGAATGAGGTACGGACATTATGAGTTCCTAGTGATGTCGTTTGGGCTCACTAATGCCCCTGCTATTTTCATGGATTTAATGAATCGAATTTTCAGACAGTATTTGGATCGGTTTGTAGTCGTGTTTATAGATGACATTTTGATCTATTCACGCGATGAAACTGATCATGCCGAGCACTTGAAGTTAGTATTGCAGATTTTGCGAGACAAACAATTATATGCGAAGTTCAGTAATTGTGAATTCTGGTTGAGAGAAGTAAGCTTTTTAGGGCATATTGTATCCGCATTGAGCATCCGAGTTGATCCGAGTAAAATTTCAACTATACTCGATTGGAAGCCTTCGAGAAATGTTTTAGAAGTTTGAAGCTTTTTGGGACTTGACGGGTACTACAAATGGTTTGTGAAATGTTTCTCGATGATAGCAACACCGATGACAAAGTTGCTTCGGAAAGATATCAAATTTGAGTGGTCAGAAAAGTGCCAGAAAAGTTTTGATCAATTAAAAACTCTTTTGACCGAAGCTCTAGTGTTAGTTCAACCAGAATTCGGTAAAGAATTTGTGATCTACAGTGATGCGTCTCTGAAAGGTTTGGGCTGTGTGTTGATGCAAGAGGGTAGAGTTGTAGCATACGCTTCAAGACAGTTGAAGCCACACGAGAAAAACTATCTGACTCATGATCTCGAGTTAGCTGCTATCGTTTTCGCTTTGAAAATTTGGCGCCATTACTTATTCAGGGAAAAATGTCACGTTTATTCCGATCACAAAAGTCTCAAGTACTTGATGACTCAGAGATATTTGAATTTGAGACACAGACGTTGGCTAGAATTATTAAAAGATTACGAGCTTGTCATTGATTGCTATTCGGGAAAGGCTAACGTGGTTGTTGATGCTTTAAGCCGTAAATCACTTTTTGTTTTGCGAGCAATGAATGTGCACCTATCTATGTCTGCTGATGATGTGTTAGTAGCAGAGTTAAAAGCAAAACCGTTATTGATGCAACAAATCCGTGAAGCTCAAAAAGTTGATGATGAATTAGTTGCAAAATGAGCACTATGTGTTCCGAAAGAGGATTCAGAATTTTTGATTGATAGCAATAATTGTTTGAGGTTCAGAAATCAATTATGTGTTCCGAGAAATTCAGAGCTTATTCCGATGATTTTGAGCGAGGCTCATAGCAGCCGGATGTCAGTTACTCGGGTAGTACGAAAATGTACAACGATCTGAAACAACAATACTGGTGGCACTGTATGAAACAAGACATTTCTGACTTTGTTTCGAAGTGTTTGATATGTCAACAAGTGAAAGCGGAACATCAAGTGCCTTTGGGATTACTTCAGCTGATCATGATACTCGAGTGGAAGTGGGATCGAGTCACAATGAATTTTATATCTGGGTTGCCATTGTCTCTGAGCAAGAAAGATGCGATATGGGTTGTTCTTGATAGATTGACAAAGTCGGCTCATTTTATTCCCGTATGTACGGATTATTCACTTGATAAGTTAACCGAACTGTATGTTTCTCAGATTGTAAGGTTCCACGGGGTACCTACTTCTATTGTGTCGGATAGAGATCCGAGATTCACATCGCGATTTTGGAAGAAATTACAAGAAGCATTGGGTACTAAGTTGCATTTTAGCACCGCTTTTCGTCCCCAGACCGATGGTCAATCCGAGCGAATTATTCAGATACTCGAGGATATGTTGAGATGTTGCATCTTTGAGTTTAGTGCTTCGTGGGAAAAGTTCTTACCTTTGATTGAATTCGCATACAACAATAGTTTTCAATCAAGCATCAAGATGGCACCTTACGAGGCTTTGTACGGTCATAAATGTCGTACACCTTTGTTTTGGACCGAACTCAGTCAAAATAAGATTTACAAAGTTGATTTGATTAAAGAGGCCAAACAAAAAGTAAAAGTGATCCGTGAAAGTCTGAAAGTAGCATCAGATCATCAGAAATCGTATGGGACTTGAAACGGAAAGATATAGAGTATCAAGTCGGAGACAAAGTGTTTCTTAAAGTTTCACCGTGGAAAAAAGGTACTCAGATTTGGCCGTAAAGGCAAATTGAGCCCAAGATTTATCGGACCGTATGAAGTTACAGAACGGATTGGGCCAGTTGCTTATAGACTACTTTTGCCACCTGAACTTGAAAAGATTCACAATGTTTTTCATGTTTCGATGCTCCGTTGGTACAGATCTGATCCTTCTCATGTGATTAATCCATCAGAGATTGAAATTCAATCTGATTTGAGTTATGAAGAAGAACCAGTTCGTATTTTGGCTCGTGAAGTAAAAGAACTACAAAATAAGAAAATTTCATTAGTGAAAGTGCTGTGGCTCAAACACAGGGTTGAAGAAGCGACTTGGGAGTCAAGGACTCAATGGAAGAACGTTATCCTAACCTTTTCGCTGGTAAGATTTTCGGGGACTAAAATTCTTAAGGGGGGAAAGTTGTGACAGCCCTAATTTGACCCTAGTCGGAAAGTGGTTTCAGGACCACAAAACTGAGTCACAAAAATAATTAAATGTTATATTCTATGCTTATTATATGTGAAAATGCATGTGTGAAAGTATCGTGTCTTAAATTTGTCATTTGAATGTGGAATTAATTAAAAATGACTTATGTGAGAAATTTTAAAAATGTGATAGGTTGAAGTGTAGTAACCAAATATGGCATGGCTTACAATATGGGGATTTGCATGTCAAATTTCCCATAAGTAAGTGGCCGGCCATGATGATGGTTGAATAGCCATATATACATTATATATTAATATTATAATAGTTAATGGCTTAAATTATGAAATAAAAGAAAATTAACTAAAATAAGAAAATATGGTAAAAAGGAAAAACAAAAATGTTTTGTTCATCTTCTTCCTTAGCTTAGCCGAATCTTAAAGAAAGAAAAGGGAGATAAACCATTCGGTCACCTTTAAGCTTGAATTAAGGTAAGTAATTCATGTTAGTTCTTGAAATTTTAGCATATTTTAAGCTAGTTACTAAGTCCCTTACTTAGCCCATGTCAAAATTTTGAATTGTGTGGTGATATGAGTAGTCGGCCATGGAATAATTTGAGGAAAATGGTTGTTGTCTTTATGTTTTAATGAGTAATTGTGGATGGGTGAAGTTTGAGCTAGTTAAATGTTCATATAGGTGGTTTTGATGATAGGAAAAATCAGCTTGTGTGTATGTGTAGTTGCTGAATGTGAATTTAGATAACATTCGTGTAATATTTGCATTTTAAAATGATGGAATGGGGATTTAAGCTTGATAAAATTTTTGTTAAGAATGAATGAAAAAACATCTGTATTCGGCTATGGATGATTGGATAACAAATTACTGTGGATGCTTTGAATATTGAGTATATATTGTTATAAGTTGAATTTAAGGTTTGTTAAATTGTTTTTGTAATTTCCGAATGTGTGTATAGTCAAAGAAAAATTTGTTAAAGTGTTTAGTTAATTGATATTAGGTTAATGGTGTGCATATAAATTATTTAAAATAAAAACTTTGTATGAGTATTAAAGATTCTATATGAATTCGGCCTTGGGAGAAATTTTAGTATAAAATGCTTGAATGTTAAATAGGTTATTGCTTTAATGACCGAATGTGCCAAAGGATAATGCATGAACTAGTTGATCAATATGTGTTAAGGAAATGTGAATAAATATCTATTTGATAAGCTATATATTCGGCTATAAGGTTAAGATATGTATATGAAAATATCATAAGCCATATGAGTTTTGTGTTTGTGTATGTGAATTAGGTATACAATGAATATTCGGCTATGAAGGCTAAAGGTTAAGTCATAGAAATTTTGGTGATATTCATATTCGGTCATTAGGGTTATATGTAAGTTGGCTATGTGGGTTACGTGTTAAGGTAATTTACTTATTTGATATGTGTATTCGGTCATAAAGGTGTACATGAGGAAATGTTAAATTAATGGTATTAAATTGCTTAATGTGATTAAAAATGTGTATGACCATTTTGTATTTGAGCTAAAAGTAGCTATATGACCTATTAAATTTCTTGTCATATTCGACCATAAGCTAGCATGATGGGACTTTAATAAGTTAAATTTGTTTGAATTAGCTCAAGAGCATAGAGAACCAAGGTTGGACAAGGGAAAAGGAAAAGTTGTTGAATAGCCGATCCGAGACTGTTCGAAAATATTCGAGGTAAGTTTTAAGTAGTTAAACATAAATAATATTCAATAATGACATGACATATTATGAGAATTAAGTATTACTTGTAATGTAAGTATATGGTCGAATGGAAAATATATTATGGAAGTAAAAATGTGATATGCTTTTATGATTAAATGATAAGTGTTAGATGGATATGAGTGAGATGTTATGTGTAAACTATCAAATGATAACTGTGGATGATGAAATGTAATAAAAGTGAATAAAATGTAGGATGATATATTCGAATGATGCTAGTACCTAATTTACTGTGATTGTGTTATATGAAAATTGTTGATTTGAATATCATACAGTACTATTCGGGCCTTTGAGCCTAGCAGGCTATGATGCCGGTGAAATACTATTCGGGCTTTTGAGCCTAGCAGGCTATGATGCTGGTGAGATACTATTCGGGCCTTCGAGCCTAACAGGCTATAATACTGGTGAAATGATATCGGGCTTCGAGCCTAGCAGGCTAAATGCCGGTGATTTGATAAAAGTCAAAAACTAAGATATCTCGTGTTAGAACGACAAATGAATACATTCAATAAGTTAAGTTGGCCAGGTACGTATTATGTACTTATATGTGGGTTTGAATTGATTTGAATCATAAGTGTATAATGTGATACATATGTGAATAAATGTCATAACTATATCTATGATCATGATACATTCGATCAAAGTATGTGAAATTATTTGATTTATTTATGTTATATGAATTCATATTAAGTGAAATAAAAATGCTAAATGTGCATTATGTGCTTGTGTATATTCGGCCAAATGGCAATATATCTAGAAAATGGCCTCTTGAGAAATTGAATGATCGAAGTATAATTGAGTTTATTTGTTTGCATTGATAAAAACTTACTAAGCTTATGAAAGCTTACTCTGTTTGTTATGTTTCTTTGTTTTATAGATCGTTGACTCTAGCCCCTTATAGAATAGACTATAGATGAATGATGTTTTGAGATGCTGTTGTATATAAGCCAATGGTCATTTTTGAATGTCAGTATAAGTCTGAATTTTGATCTTTGATTTTTGTTTGGCTATGTATATAATTGCTAATGAACTTATGTAAATGTGATTGTACAAATGTAGTGTTTTGAATTGGTAACATTCATAACCCACTCCGGCGACGGATACGGGTATAGGGGTGTTACACTGTTTACTGTTATTGTAATGGGCTAAGGCCGAATATACATATATGACTACTTTTGTATTGAGGTGGGCTTAGGCCTAGACTGTTTACTGATACTAAAATAGGCTAAGGCCCAGACTGTTACTGTTACTAATATGGGCTTAGGCCCAGAATGTATTCTCTCTCTGTATGTTTGACTTTTTGGTATTATGGGATTACACACTAAGTTTTCATAAACTCACCCATCTGTTTAACTGTACAGGTAATCCCCAGTCTTAGGTAGATCAATGCTGCGTGGTACTCGAAGGTGGCCACACAACCGCATGGACTTCCTTCTTAGATTCTAAATTATAAGTAATTAATTTGGGTATTTTGTTGTAATGTGGCCTCTCTAAATTTTATTCTTTCATTTGGACTTTTATTGTTTTCAATTTATAACTGCTAGTATTAGGTAAACACGAGTTTTCAAAAGAAACAATGTTTTTTACAAAGTAAACGCTAGACCGTAGCTGTTTTAAAAAGGCTTCCGCTATTAACAAGATTTTGAAATTAATAACGTTTTAAAGTAAATACTTTTGTTGATGATGCAAGTTTTAAAATAAATCTTTTAGATCACACAAAGAGGCTAAATAAATATTGTGTTTTTCAAACAAGATCACACTTTACAAAATACACTTCAATGTGACATCGCTAGATTCGGCCATAACGTCCAGGCCAGGTTTGGGGTGTTACAGGTCCCGTTCAATCTTGCTTGGATTTTCTTGGCCTTCGACCTCGTTTGATACATGCACAAATAGGGTGAAAATTATTAAATTTCAATCACCAAAACTGATAATTTTCAGGCTTGGGAAATCAATATACTTGCGACGACTTTTTGGATGAAATCTTGGTATTTTTGGGTTGAGATGTCTTCATGGTATTTGGATATCTATCTCTGAACTTTGAAACACATTTTGACTCACTCAATTTTGAGTTCTAGGAGCTCAAGTTATGACTATTTTAGTGAAGACTATGCAAGTAGAATTTCTGAACGAGACTATGACATGAATTATGAAATTTGGGCTTTTAATTCGAGTTTAAATCATATTGGGTTCGGGGTTCGAGTTTTAGGCTTAATTTTATTTATATATGAGCCCAATATTTTATTTATCAACTCTTCTCATTTTATTATTATTTTATTCTAAATTTTTTATAATTATTAAGTATTTTAAGATATTTAGGAGTTTTATGTTAATAAGAAAGTTTAGTTTAAAACTACTTGTTTAGATTAAATTAAAGTTCTAGTATACTTAAGAGTTTTATTTAGATTTATTTAGCTAGCCTATATATAGGCCTTGGCATTGTACACAATTCTATCAATTTATTATTATTCAACTTCTCTTTTGAGTTTATAAATTCGCTTTGAGTTTTCTTTTTTAAGAATTTCTTTCGAGTTTCTTTTAGAAGAGTTTTAACAATCTTTTCAGATTGTGGGGATCATCTTCAAACTTTTTCTTGCCAAATTTTCTTTCCTGGAGGGGAAATTAGAGCCGCTTGAAAAGGGTTCTAGATTCTTCGTGTTTCCAAGGCTTCTTAGGACTTTTACATACCACGTTCTATCTTTCCATCTATCTTCTTTTTTTTTTCCTTATTGTTCTAATCGTGGATTTATTATTCTATTTTAATTATCTTAGTTATTTATTTTAAATGTTTTATCTAACTTGGATTTAATTGTGTTTCAGGTTGTGTCAAAAATCCAAATTTCTTTCTGAACGTCTAGAGCCCTAAATCAAATCCGTGACTTTGACAAACTTTATGATCCACTTCCACATTCATCCGTCTCATTCTTTATCATCTGGTATCAGATTTGGGTGTTTTAGGTGTTCTTTTTGTTTTTACAAACTGATTTCTAGCAAACAATGTCAAAATAATTTTTTTTAGCCCGATAGTTTTTTAAAAAAATATTTTTCAGTAGGTAAACGTTTTTCAAATGATCTAAAATTTTAGGTACTATTTCTTGGCACTATTTTAGAGTATAAAAAATATTTCTCACAAAAAACTGATCGAAAAAGTAAAAAAAAAAGAAAATAAAATACAAAAAAGGAAAAAACATTATGTGGGTTGAATTTTGTGCCGAAACTTTCCATATCAGATCTACATTATTTGATGAGGCTCCAATTTAAATTTCGTGATTTTTGAGAATTGAGAACACCTCTAGTGAAGTTTTTCAAGTTACTCTACAATTTTTCTGGTTTTTAGGTTTCAACAATTTTCATTGACTCTTAGCTTTAGTTTTCATTTATTTTTTCTTTTTATTGTTCCTTTACGCAATCCAACACTTTATTGTTTCTTTTATTAGTAGGTTAAAGTACGTTGCACATTCCTTCCTTCATGCAACAAAATTATTTGATGTCTAGCTGATTTTGTCCTCATAGTGCTATTAGGTTTGCTTTGTTAGTTTGATTCTAATACATTTTGATTGATTGATATAGACACTTTTTAAAAGACTCACAAGATTAATTCTTACCTCATTAAGAATTTGATTTTTATTTCTGAGTGCATAACAGTGAGGTTTGCTTAATTTTCTTTTCTTGAGTGTTGTGTTACTTTCGGGCTTTCCTAATGATTCGAAATACTATGATTGGAAAGTTGAGAAGGGATCAAGAGGTTTGAAATGCTCAAGATCAGCAATGTGACACTATTTTAGACATGATCAGCAAAAATTTGGAACATTTAACTACAAAAATCGAGCATCAAAATTGTAATTGGGTAGATAAGATTGATCAACCTCTTCTTCTTGCAAATAATGCTCGGCATGTCTCTCGGTGCAAATTATGAGACTTTGGTTAATAATGACTATAAGCAACATTTTTTTAGCTAAACCAAAGTTTAATATTCCACCATTTTGGGGGAAGTACGATCCCGAAGCATATTGTGAGTGGGAATCAAAATTTGAACTTTTGTTTTGTTACTATAAATGCTGGGAAGATGAAAAAATCCCGTTGGCAACCCTTGGATTTTTAGATTATGCATTGAGTTAGTGGATTCAACTTGGAATTGATCGTCAAAGAAACTACGAAAGGGTAATTGAAACATGGAACGAGTTGAAGCAAGTGATGCAAAAGTGTTACCTTCCTTCTCATTACTATAGAAAGGTCAAAATGAGACTTCAACGTCTTGTTCAAGGTAATCGATATGTTGATGACTACTTTAAGAAGATAGAGATACTTATGCAAAAAACAAGTGTACAAGAAGATGACGAGACTATCATGGTGTAGCTCGTAGATGGCTTGAACGTTTCAATAGTCAATGCTCTTTATCTTCAAACCTGCATTGATCTTAAAGATGCGATCCACAAGCCCATTGAGGTTGAGCAGTAGTTTCAACAACGTCAGTCTCGTCCATTTAGTGCTTCACAATATTATAAAGTATGAGTTCTAATTCTACTTTCAAGAATTCAAAATCACTTTATGCTACTAATATGTGGCTGCCAAAATGTGATGAGACTAAACCTTTTGAGTGGAAAAGTGGGGTTCCTATAAAACATTCTTCTACATCTTCTAAGCAGCCCACTTCTACTAAATTTTTACCAAAACAACAAAGAGCTCGTGATATTGAATGTTTTACGTGCAAAGGGCTTGGGCATTATAGTCTTGATTGTACCAAGACGAGACTTTTGTTGATCAAAGAAGATGGAGAACTTTGTGAACCAGAAAAAAATGATAATGAGAATTTTTTCTTTGAATCTCTGGAGTTAGATGAAATAGAAACATCATGTTCTCCTACTAAGATATATTGTACTAAATTGAGTATTCATAATACTTGTGAGAGGGATATGGGAAGTGAGGAAGAATCATGTGAAAAGACAGAGAGAAAAGAGAAAATCCATATGAGTTAAAATTGGGGAATTCTCAAGTGGAAAAAGAAAATATAAAGCAAAAAAATACCTTATACAATAGTAAAGAGTGATTCTATTTAACTAACCCTAGCTCAAATTTTTTTAGTGGTGTTTCTTCATTACAGGACTTCAAGGATCCATTGACGGACCTTCAATTATTTTACTCTACCATCAATAGATGATTTTACTTGTGGGAAAAAGGTAAGTTGCGTAACTACCCGTTTTTAGGTCAAATTGAAACAGTGGTTTCGGGACCAAAAATCCAAAGTCAAAATATTTATTTTATTATTTTAATATGGTTTATAGCATGATAGATTAATTACGTGAAAGTTTCATAAAGAAATTTTACCGTTTAAATTCTTAATTCGGTAAAAAGGACTAAATCGCATAATGCGTAAAAGTTAATTTCTATTGTTTAAAATTATTAAATAGCTATGGTTTATTAAAATGGAAGTCCTTAAGTTTTAATTAGTCCATTTATAATTTAAGTGGACAATCTTGGACATTGATTATATGATATATTAATGTTTTATAATAAGGTTATTAAGGTAAATAGATTATTAATGTTAATATTAATAAAAGAAAACCAAATTTTGTTTCTCCATTCATCTTTTAACCGAAAATTTGAAGAAGAAAAAACAAAACAGGGTTTTCATTCAGTCAAGTTTTCCTTGTCAATTAAGGTACAGTTTTGACTCGATTTTTAATGATTTCTACATTTTTGAACTTGTTGCAGCTTAATCTAGCTAGCCCGTACCTTCGTTTTTGAAACTGTTATAGATTTTGAATGATGCCATTGTTGAATGCTTGAGTACTTTGATGTTTAATGATAGATTATGGAAGCTTAATGATGGTTTTACAAGTTTTATAAAGTGATTTTTCACAAAAATGGAAAATAGGGATTAAATTATGAAAATTGTAAAATGTGGTGTTAAAAGTGTGAAATAATGAAAGATATGGGCTACTAAGAATTCCTATAAAATTCGGCTATCATGGGTTTGGCTTAATTGTGCAATTTTGCATTTTTATGTGTCAAGGACTAAATTGCAAAGTAGTCAAAAGTCTAGGGGTAAAATTGTAAATTAGCCAAAATGAATGTTTTAGGCTAAATTGAATTGAATGAAAATTTGAATAAGTTAATTTGATATTATATAGATCAAGATAAAAAAATACCAGAACTCGATCGGAGAAAAAGAAAGGTTGTCGAATAGATGATAGTTTTCATCCGAGCAACTCAAGGTAAGTTCGTAAATTAGAATCGAAGTTTTCTATTCTTGTGATTATTGAAAAGAATGTGTATAATCGAGATATTTGAAGTATGAACGTATTATTGTTATATTGAATGTGTTACTAAGGCCCGTTTAACTATTAGATTTCATTGGATAAGAGTGATATGTTACTGGAATTACTGTAATGGTTAAGCTCCTGCATTTGTTGCAAACTCACCATAGCTCGTAAGAGCTTACTATTTCAGCTCATTAGAGCTTACTGTTTCAGCTCATTAGAGCTTACTGTTCAGCTCAATAGAGCTTACTGTTCAGCTCATTGGAGCTTACCGTTTAGCTCAATAGTGCTTACTGTTATCAACTCATGAAGAGCTTACTGACCATGACTCGAAAGAGCATGTATGATGATAAATTGATAGATTACTAACATTGTTCACTCGATTATCCTTTAAAGTTCTAATAGGTTCAATGGGTTTAAATATTGGTTATTCGGATATGTTACAGGTTATAAGTGTTAGATATTTGGTATGTGACTTTAGAATTGATGCAAAGTAAAGTACTAATAGATAACTTTATTTATTTGTTAAATGACTAACATGTGATGGATACTTATGATTAGGTGATAGTTAAATTGAATTGTTGGCATTTTTATTTATTGTTTGATAGTTTATAAATAGTAAGTTTAATTCTGAATTATACGGGCTTACTAAGCTGTAAGCTTACAATGTTTTGTTTTCTGTCTTATAGGGTTCGTTAGCTCACTCATTTTGGACAAGTCAGAGTTGCACGTCACACTATTCAATTTTCGATTGGTAATTTGAACTTGTAAATTTTTGTAAATATGGCATGTATAGGCTAGTTTGGTAGTAATAGTTATGTTTTGGTATCATGGTTGGAAAATGAATTTGTATATAGTTAAGCCTTGTGATTTGGCTTATTTAGGTGTCATACTTGGATTGCATATATGTGCTTAATAATGGTATGTTTTGGTATGGTATTATTTGAATGAAATTATGAAAAAGAAGTATTGATATATAGATGTTAGATGAATGTGTTGTATATGTGGCAATATAGGTATTTGGATGTATTTGGATATAGCTTATAATGTGTATTGAAATGGTCAATTTTGGTCGCCAATTATATTGCATAAATGTGGTCAAATATGAATGTAAATGCTTATGTTTTAGGGTGGCAAATTTGGCTTTTCAAATGGCCTATTTTTGTCCACACGTGCAAAGACACGAACGTGTGTCTCAGCCGTGTGCGACACACGGTGATGTTACAAAGCAGCATGTCCCCTGGGGTACCCTACAAATTAAAGTCAGTATACCCTACAGTTTTGACAAGGCCTAGACACACGGGCGTGTCTATCAGTTGTGTGTTGCACACGGGTGACACATGGGCTTGTGGTTGGCCATGTGACCCAAATCAGTAGCCTCCCTAATTTTCACATGGCCTGGCACACGAGCGTGTCTTGTGGCCATGTGGATAAGTCAGTATGTATGCCATATTTTGCCACAGCTTAAACACATGGGCGTGTCTAATGCTGTGTGAGGCACACGGCCTGTTCACACTGGCGTGTGATATTTGAAATGTTAAAAATTTTATAAGTTTTTGAAATTTTTATATGTTACCAATTTAGTCCCAAATGCATGATTAAGGCTTTGTATGATTGATTTAAGTATATAATGAATGTGAATGATTGATATTTACTGAATTGTAATGTTATCTGATAAGTTATTGTTCTGAACTGAGTTATAAGTCCGTAAAGCCTCTTAACCTATTCTGGCGACGGTTATGGGTTAAGGGTGTTACATTTGTTAGTATCAGAGCTATGGTTTAGGCGATTCTACGACTAACATAGCATATGTGAGTCTAGCTATACATGCCATAGTTAAAATTGTGGTAGTGTGACAACTCTTGACGTTCTTAAATGTGTTTTCATATAGTAATGGATCCCGAATGAGCTGTCGCGGACGCCGTAGAAAGTAACGTGCCGACTCCCGCTCAACGAGTAGCGCCTACAGAATCTAGACCTGTGATGAGTAGTCACGGGGGTGAGGCTAAAGAAGTCTTCTTTTAGATATTAAATGAGTTGTTTGCACAGTATATTCGTATGAATCCGGCTGTTCCGCAACCTCCACCCCCACCTGTTCCCCAACCGATCCCAGTAGTTTCTCAAGGTATCTATCCTTTGCGATTAAATAAACCACCTATTGATAGAATTTGGAAACACAGAGCTAAGGAATTTAGCCCACTGCTAATGATGACCATGAGAGGGCCGAAATTTGGCTTGAGATTACGATTCGGGTGTTTAATGAATTGTATTGTATCATTGTTGAGAGATACTGCGTATCAGTGGTGGAATACATTGATATCCGTAATTCTGCCAGAGCAAGTCACTTGGGATTTCTTTCAAGTTGAATTTAGAAAGAAATATATTAGCCAAAGGTTTATTGATCAGAAGAGAAAAGAATTTCTTAAATTGAAATAGGGCCGTATGTCAGTTACAGAATATAAACAAGAGTTTGTTCGACTCAGCAAATATGATCGTGAATGTGTATCTTTTGAAGCTATAATGTGTAAAAGATTCGAGGATGGATTAAATGAAGAAATTACAGTGTTGGTTGGAATTCTTGAGCTTAAAGAGTATGTTGTTCTGTTTGACCGATCCTGTAAACTCGAAGAGCTTTGTAAAGAGAAAAGATGAGCCGATTCTAAGGCTAGAGACTCTAGAAAAAGATTTACGGGCAAATCATATCAGTCAGCATCAAAGAAATTTAGAGAATATAATCCTCGTTCTACAGCTTCTACGTGAATTTCTATTAGAGATAGAAATTCAAGACAATCAAGTTCAAAACCTCAAGCGACATCTGTGGCCAGTGTGGGAAGTGTTAGAAACGCTAGATCTGAATGTAAACATTGCAATAAGTGACATTATGGTGAATGCAGATTAGTGAGCGGAGCTTGCTTTAAATGTGGATCTTTTGATCATTTTCTCTGTGATTGTCTAGAAAAGTTCACAGCTGAAAGAGAACAACCAGTGTAACACCCCAAACCTAGCCTAGACGTTATGGCCGAATCTGGCGGTGTCACATTAAAGTGTTTTGCGGGTAAAAAGCAATGCTGAAATGTAACTTTGTACCTAATGCATCTTGCAGCTTCTTCCAAAACCGCGATGTAAACCTCAGATCTCTATCCGAAACAATAGATATAGGCACACCATCTCACAATCTGAGAAATGTATAATTCAGCCAGCTTATCAAGTGAGTAGTCTGTACATATCGGGACAAAATAAGCTGACTTAGTTAATCTATCCATAATATCCTAGATTGCATCTTTCTTGCTCGGTGTCAGTGGTAAACCAGATATAAAATCCATAGTAACTCTGTCGCATTTCAACTTAGGTATCATAATCGGCTGAAGTAATCCGGAAGGTACCTGATACTTGGCTTTTACTTGTTGACAGACTAAACATCTTGCAACAAAGTCAGAAATGTCTCGTTTTATACCATGCCACCAATAAAGCTGTTTCAGATCATTATATATCTTTGTATTACCTGGGTGACCAGATAACCAACTGCTGTGAGCTTTATTCATAATCATCTGAATCAATTCTATATTTCTCAAGAAACATATCCAGTTTCTGAATCTCAAACAACCATTAACATCAACTCTAAATTCTGAATCAGCATCTGTATCACACTGAGCTCATTTTGATAATAATTCATTATCGACCTTTTGGGCATCACAAATTTGTTGAACAAATAACGATCTTGCCTTTAATTTAGCTATTATAGAACCATCATTAGACATAGCTATATGCGCATTCATTGTAGGCAAAAAAATAGTGATTTTTGACTTAAAGCATCAGCAACAACATTAGCTTTTCTCGGGTGATAGTCAATCACAAGCTCGTAGTCTTTTAACAATTCTAACCATCGATGTTGTCTTAAACTCAAATCTTTCTAAGTCATCAAGTATTTCAGGCTTTTATGATCAGAATAAACATGACATTTCTCACTGAACAGATAGTGGCGCCATATTTTCAATGCGAATACAAAAGCTACTAATTCTAAGTCATGTGTCTGGTAGTTCCTTTCTTGCAGCTTCAACTGTCTCGAGGCATAAGCTATAATTCTACCTTCCTGTATTAAAACACAACCCAAACCATTTAAAGATGCATCACTATAGATAACAAATTCTTTACCCAATTTTAGTTGAACTAGCACTGGAGCTTCGGTCAAAAGGGTTTTTAGTTGATCAAAACTTTTCTGGCACTTCTCTGACCACTCGAACTTAACATCTTTCTGCAATAGCTTCGTCATCGGAGCTGCAATCATAGAGAAACCCTTCACGAATCGTCTATAATAACCAACAAGTCCTAGAAAACTTCTGACTTCAGAAACATTCCTTGGAGGTTTCCAATCAAGTATAGCTGAAATTTTGTGTAACAGCCTAATTTAAGACCAAAATGGAACAGTGGTTTCAAAACCACAAAATCGAGGTTGAAAATTTTATGACTAAGTGTTTGATTTGATGTTTAAGACTAAATTGAAATAGGTGAAAATATGTGTTCTAGTTCATAAAGTACTTGATTGAAATGGGGGTTTTAAGTAGAGGTCCTTAAATGGCAATTAGACCATTATACTTTATATGGAAAAAAATGGGCATGAATAGGACAAAATTTTAAAGAAAGGCCTTAAGGGTATTTTTGTCATTTGGTAATTAAAAGAAATAAAATGGGAAAAATAAGCCAAAATTTTGTCCATCCATCTTCTTCCTTGGCCGAACCCTGTATGTCCACCATAGCTAGGGTTTTTTTCCAAGCTTTCAAGCTCAATAGTAAGTGCATTCAAGCTCCGTTTTTAATGTTCTTTACATTTTTGAAATCCTCGTAGCTCGGTTTACCTATTTCTACCATTATTTCGAGTTACGGTTTATGTTTAAAAATTTACCCATGAATTTATGCATGTATTTTGATGTTTGATGGTAGAATATGAATGTTTGAAGTTAGGAGAATGATCTTTTCTAAGTGATTTTTAGCGAAAACGAGCAAAACGGCATAATCGGTAAAAATACCTATTGTTCATAACTATGTGTTAGAGTGAGAATTTGATGTTGCCATAGAAGGGAAAAATGATCAGCATGTCATAAAACATAAGAATAAGGGCTGAAATTAAATTTTCGAGCCTAGGGGAAAATCATAATTTTGTAAAAGTTAGGGGGCAAAAATGTAATTTTTCCATAATGTGATTTTTGGATTGAAATAGATAGTATAAGTGTTAAATGAGCAAAATATGTTGTTATAGATCAAGAAATACATGGAATTGACCTCGAACGGGGGAAGGAAAGAAAATTTTGGACTAAATTGCAAAATTTCCATATTTTGCACCGAGATAAGTTTGTATGTAAATAATACATTATCTTTATTTACGTTTTTATATTTCAACATATTTTATATATTTTAGCTGATTTTGAATCATAATCGACTATTGGAAGAATAGAAATAAGTAATAGAGAGAAAAATCCCAGTTGAACCTTCGGAAAGATGGGATAATAAAGATGGTACGTAGCTAGGTTACATGTATGGTGCTGAGTGCACATCATGTGTACAAGAGAGCTGAACTATATGAAATATGATGGGTGGAGCTATGTGCTGAAACCAACAAGTATCAAGGATTGATCCGAAGTGTTCAACGGGATGATTTTATGGTGACATTGTAATCATGGACCTATACTTGTGATGTATAAAATGTGGTGAAAATGAATTGTGATATGCATGTTAAAATAAGGTTAATACAAAGAAAGTGTGAAAGAGTGAATTAGCAATAAAACTGTTTTGGGCAGTTATAGTAACATGAATTTGAAAAATCACAAAAAATAGTAGGAATTTAATTAGAGGCTGAATGAGATATGAAATTAAAGCTTTATGAGTCTATTTTCATGAAAAAGAAACAGATCAGGTAAAGGAATTCTATATTTTGAGATATTTATTTTTTCGTGAGACTTGTTCAGAATGACTATGTGATCCCCTGTTATGACTTTTAAAAATCATTAAAAATTGTAAAAAAATAATTAAGAAATATAGTTTATATTCCTAGATTCCTTATTGAGTCTATATTTAAAAGAAACAAATTTTATGGATATGTGACTTTTTTACTGGGAAAAAAATCAATTTGTAGTGCAAAGAGGTCAGATCAGTCGAGCTGTATAACAAGGGAAAATTTAACTAATAAACTGTACTAATTGGCCAGAGGAAAAAATTCTAGACAAATTTTAGTAAGAAGTAATATGAGTCTAGTTTCAGTAAAATTTTACGAATTTGAATTTTGAGTTTCGTAACTCAAGTTATGATTTATTCAGTGAACATGACGCAGGAGAGACAGCTTGACCAAATTGGAGTAAATAGTGAAATTAAAAATAGATATACTTGAGTTATTTTGTAAACATATTAGATTTCTTAATTATTATTTATATACTTACTTACTAAGCTATAAGCTGACTTTCTTTTCTCTCTTCTGTCTTATAGTGTCATCCAGCAAGCACAGGAGTTAGAGATCGTTGAAGATCTGCCCGCACTATCAGTACTTTTGGTATTAGAACTAAACATTTTCAATTATGGCATGTATAGTAGGCTTAGTTATTTTGTTACGTGCCATAATTGCCTAGGTATAAAATATTAGTTACAATATTTGACAGATTATTTTGTACAAATACATTGAAATTGGCTAGTATTGTTATAATGATTCATGATCTAATTGGATGTCATATTTTTGTCTCGGTTTTATTTAATGGTATGTATTATGATCTGGTAATACCTCGTACTCTGTTTTAGCGTCAGATACGGGTAAGGGGTGTTACATTTAGTGGTATTAGAGCTATGATTTAGTCGGTTCTCGGACTAATATAGTGTGTGTAAAAGTCTAGCTATACATGCCATAAATATACTGTGATAGTGTGGTGACTCCTGATCATTCTAAACTATGTTTTGTTAATATAGTAATGGATCCCAACGGAGATGCTGCTAGTAATGTGCCGGCTCTCGCGTAAGGGACCACGCCTGTTGAAAGTAGACCTGAGACATTGAGACAGGGAGATGAGGCTCGGGATGCCTTTCTTCAAATGATGAACAATTGGTATACTGAGTTTATTCGAGCAAACCCAAATGCTCAACCTCCTCCACCCCCTCCCATACCTCAGACAGTTCCTGTAGCTGCTCAAGGCCTAGATTTGGTAAGAATGAACAAGCCTCCAGTCGACAAGATTCGAAAAAGAGTTTAGAGCAAAGATCGATAATGATCCCGAGAAAGCGAAGTTCTGGCTTGAAAATTCTACCCGTGTATTTGATGAGCTCTCATGTACACCCGATGAGTGTTTAAAGTGTGCTGTATCACTTTTGAGAGATTCGGCCTACCATTGGTGGAAGACTTTGGTAGCAGGTGCCAAAAGAAAGTGTTACTTGGGATTTCTTCCAGGAAGAATTCAGAAAGAAATACATAAGTCAGCCATTTATTGATAAAAAACAGAATGAGTTCCTTGAATTGAAGCAGGGCAAGATGTCTGTGGTAGAGTATGAACGCGAATTTGTTAGACTCAGCAAGTATGCCTAGGAATGTGTGTCCACTGAGGCTATTATGTGCAAAAGATTTGAGGATGGCCTTAATGAGGATATTAAAGTGCTTGTGGGAATTTTGGAGCTGAAAGAATTTGTAGTATTGGTTGACCAAGCTCTTAAAGCCGAAGAATTGAGCAAAGAAAGAAGGAAAGCTGCTATTAAGGCCCGAGATGCCAGAAAGAGGCCGATAAGCAAGTCATTTCAATCTCAATCAAAGAGGTCCAAAGAGACAAACCCTCGAATGACCGTTTCAGCTAGGGATTCACACAGAGATCGTGGTAAGGCATATTTGGGGTCTAAAGCTCAAGCTACTTCAGTGGCAAGTATGGGTAATGTGCGGTCTAAAAAGCCCGAATGTTAGCACTGTGGCAAGCAACATTTTGGTGAGTGTTGGGGAAACGAGCGAGCTTGTTTCAGGTGTGGTTCTCGTGAGCATTTTATCAGAGATTGTCCGGAGAAAGTTAAAGAAGAAAAATTTCAGAGTGCTAGACAGAGTACTACCGCCAATAGAGGTAGACCCCCGAGAAATACTGGAAGTGGGGCTAGTAGTAAAACTGTGATGAAAGATTCAGCGGCAAGATCAGAAGCTAGAGCTCCTGCTAGAGCTTATACCATACGTGCCCGAGAGGATGCATCATTTCTCAATGTGATTACTGGTACATTTTTTCTCTATGATACTATTGTTATTGCATTGATTGATCTCGGGTCTACTCATTCCTATATTTGTGTGAATTTAGTATCTAATAAGAAGTTGCCTGTTGAGTTTACTGAGTTTGCGATTAAAGTGTTAAACCCCTTAGGCCAATATGTGCTAGTTGATAAGGTTTGCAAGAATTGCCCATTAATGATTCAAGGTCACTGTTTTTCAGCTAATCTGATGCTGTTACCATTTGATAAGTTTGACGTTATCTTGGGAATGGACTGGTTGACATTGTATGATGCCAAGGTAAATTGTAAAAGAAAACACTAGAGTTGAAATGTAAAAATGGTGAAATTCTGTGGGTTGAAACAGATGAATCAAATAAATTGCCTATGGTGATTTCGTACATGTCTGCACAGAAATACATAAGGAAAGAGTGTGAAGCTTATCTTGCCTATGTAATGAATACTGAGATGTCTGAAATGAAGCTTGAATCAGTGCCGATAGTCTGTGAATTTCCAGATGTATTTCCAGAGGAATTGCCTGGGTTGCCTCCGAACAGAGAGATAGAGTTTGCCATTGATTTGTTGCCAGGGACTGCACCGATCTCGATTGCTCCATATAGAATGGCTCCGACTGAATTAAAAGAATTGAAGGCTTAATTGCAAGAGTTAACAGACAAGGGATTTGTGAGACCGAGTTTCTCTCCCTGGGGTGCTCCTGTATTGTTCATAAAGAAGAAAGATGGCTCAATGAGGCTTTGCATTGATTGCCGTCAACTCAATAAGGTGACTATATAGAACAAGTACTCGTTACCGAGGATTGATGATTTATTCGACCAGTTGAAGGGGGAAATAGTGTTTTCAAAGATCGATTTGAGATCCGGTTACTACCAATTGAGAGTTAAAGAGTCAGATGTGCCGAAAACCGCCTTTAGGAAAAGGTATGTACACTATGAGTTCCTTGTGATGCCTTTCGGCTTAACTAATGCTCCAGCTATATTCATGGACTTGATGAACTGAATATTTCGACCATATTTGGATAAGTTTGTGGTAGTGTTCATAGATGACATCCTAATTTATTCTCGGGACGAGTCTGAGCACGCCGGACACTTGAGAACCATATTGCAGATCTTGAAAGAAAAGAAACTATTTGCTAAGTTTAGAAAAAGTGAGTTCTGGCTTCGTGAAGTTGGATTTTTGGGACATATAGTCTCAGGTGATAGTATTCGGGTGGATCCGAGCAAAATTTCCACGATCGTTGATTGGAAACTGCCAAAGCATGTATCCGAGGTTAGAAGCTTGTTAGGCTTGGCCAGGTATTATAGACGTTTTGTCGAGAGATTTTCGATGATTGCCTCTCCTATGACTAAGTTGCTGCAAAAGAATGTTAAGTTTGAATGGACTGATAAATGTCAGTAGAGTTTTGAAAAGCTGAAAGCACGATTGACTGAAGCACCGATTTTAGTACAGCCCGAGCCAGGGAAGGAGTTCGTAATTTATAGTGATGCATCATTGACAGGCCTTGGATGTGTGCTGATGCAAAAAGGTAAAGTGGTAGCTTATGCCTCGAGACAGTTAAAACCACATGAGAAGAACTATCCTACACATGATTTGGAATTGGCAGCTATTGTCTTTGCCTTGAAGATCTGGCGTCATTATTTGTATGGTAAAAAATGCCGAATTTTTACTTATCACAAAAGTTTGAAGTATTTGATGAATCAAAAGGATTTGAATCTGCGACAACGGATATGGCTTGAATTATTGAAAGATTATGAGCTAGTGATTGATTATCATCCGGGGAAGGCGAATACAGTTGCTGACGCCTTGAGCAGGAAATCTCTTTTTACTTTGAGAGCCATGAATACGAGGTTAGCATTGTCGAATGATGGGTCAATCTTGGCAGAGATGAGGGCTAAACCGTTATTTCTCCAGCTAATTTGTGATGCTCAAAAGAATGATAGTGAGTTGCGAACCAAGAAAACTCAGTGCGAATCGGGTTACGACTCAGATTTTCGAGTTGGACCAGATGACTGTTTGATGTTTCGAGACAGGTTATGTGTACCAGAAAATGATGAATTGATTCCGAAGATATTACATGAGGCGCACAGTGGTTGTTTGTCATTCACCTTGGTAGCACAAAAATGTATAATGATTTAAAGAAGTTATATTGGTGGCCAGGCATGAAAAGGGACATTTCTGAATTTGTAACCAAGTGTTTGATCTGTCAACAAGTAAAATCTGAGCATCAAGTGCGTTCAGGATTACTCCAACCGGTGATGATACCTGAGTGGAAATGGGATAGGATTACCATGGATTTTGTAACTGGTTTGCCTTTAACTTCTAAAAAGAAGAATGCTGTCTGGGTAGTGGTTGATAGGTTAACAAAGTCGGCTCACTTTATACAGGTACGTACTGATTACTCACTTGATAAATTAGCTGAATTATATATTGCTGAAATTGTGAGGTTGCACGGGGTACCTATGTCTATAATATCAGATAGAGATCCAAGGTTTACCTCGAGATTTTGGAAAAAGTTACAAGAAGCTTTGGGTACAAAATTGAATTTTAGTACTGCGTTTCATCCACAATCAGATGGTCAGTCAGAAAGAATAATCCAAGTACTCGAAGATAGGCTTAGATGCTGTGTTTTAGAATTTGAAGGCAGTTGGGAGAAATATCTACCTTTGGTTGAATTTGCCTACAATAAAAGTTTTTAGTCGAGTATACAGATGGCACCATACGAAGCCTTGTATGGTCGCAAGTGTCGGACTCCTTTATATTGGACCGAACTTAGTGAGAAACAGATTCACGGAGTTGATTTAGTTAAAGAAACCAAAGAGAAAGTAAAAGTAAATTGTGATTGCTTGAAAGCGGCTTTAGATCGACAAAAGTCATATGCAAATTTAAAAAGAAAAAAGATTGAATTTCAGGTGGGTGATAAAGTGTTCTTGAAGGTGTCACCATGGAAGAAGATTCTGAGATTTAGCTGAAAAGGCAAGTTGAGTCCGTGTTCTATTGGGCCGTACGAGATTATTGAAAGGATTGGACTAGTGGCATATCGGTTGGCCTTACCGGTAGAGTTAGAAAGAATTCATAACGTGTTTCATGTATCAATCTTGCGATGTTATCGTTCTAATCCTTCACATGTGATTTCTTCAACAGAAATTGAGATTCGATCAGACTTGACCTATGATGAGGAACCGATTAAGATTTTGGCTTGAGAAGTGAAACAGTTGAGGAAGAAAAGTATAGCTTTAGTGAAAGTGTTATGGCAAAGACATGGGGTAGAAGAAGCTACGTGGGAACCGGAGGAAGCCATGAGAAAACAGTACCCAAACCTCTTTACCGGTAAGATTTTCAGGGACGAAAATCCCTAAAGGGGGGAGAGTTGTAACAGCCTGATTTAGGGCTAAAACGGAACAGTGGTTTCAAAACCACAAATCCAAGGTTGAAAATTTTATGACTAGGTGTTTAATTTGATGTTTAGGACTAAATTGAAATAGGTGAAAAATGTGTGTTCTAGTTCATAAAGTACTTGATTGAAATGGGGGTTTTAAGTAGAGGTCCTTAAATGGCAATTAGACCATTATACTTTATATGGACAAAAATGGGCATGAATAGGACAAAATTTTAAAGAAAGGCATTAAGGGTATTTTTGTCATTTGGTAATTAAAAGAAATAAAATGGGAAAATTAAGCCAAAATTTTGTCCATCCATCTTCTTCCTTGGCCGAACCCTGTATGTCCACCATAGCTAGGGTTTTTTTCCAAGCTTTCAAGCTCATTAGTAAGTGTACTCAAGCTCCGTTTTTAATGTTCTTTACATTTTTGAAATCCTCGTAGCTCGGTTTACCAATTTCTACCATTATTTCGAGTTAGGGTTTGTGTTTAAAAATTTACCCATGAATTTATGCATGTATTTTGATGTTTTATGGTAGAATATGAATGTTTGAAGTTAGGAGAATGATCTTTTCTAAGTGATTTTTAGCGAAAACGAGCAAAACGACATAATCGGTAAAAATACCTATTGTTCATAACTATGTGTTAGAGTGAGAATTTGATGTTGCCATAGAAGGGAAAAATGATCAGCATGTCATAAAACATAAGAATAAGGGCTGAAATTAAATTTCTGAGCCTAGGGGCAAATCATAATTTTGTAAAAGTTAGGGGGCAAAAACGTAATTTTTCCATAATGTGATTTTTGGATTGAAATAGATAGTATAAGTGTTAAATGAGCTAAATATGTTGTTATAGATCAAGAAAGGTATGGAATCGACCTCGAACGAGGGAAGGAAAAAAAATTTGGACTAAATTGCAAAATTACCATATTTTGCACTAAGATAAGTTCGTATGTAAATAATACATTATCTTTATTTACGTTTTTATATTTCAGCATATTTTATATATTTTAGCTGATTTTGAATCATAATCGACTATTGGAAGAATGAAAATAAGTAATAGAGAGAAAAATCCCGGTTGAACCTTCGGAAAGATTGGATAATAAAGATGGTACATAGCTAGGTCACATGTATGTTGCTGAGTGCACATCATGTGTAGAAGAGAGCTACGAGGTACTATATGGTAGCTAGGTTACATGTGTGATATGGGATGTATACCATGTAGACAAGAGAGCTACAGGAGAGGATAAATGTAGCTAGGTCGCATGTGTGGTTCCAAGTGAAGGACACCATGTAGACAAGAGAGCTACGAGATAAACTGGCTAGGTCACATGGGTAGTACTAAGTGTTCACCATGTGTACAAGAGAGCCGAACTGTAACACCCCGTACCCGAGACCGTTGCCGGAGTCGGACACGAGGGGTTCACAGACTAAATTCGCTTACTATAGCAGTCCATTTTAAATTTTTCCAGACAGTTGGCTAACTGTGTCGCTGTCACCTTAAAAATCATATCTTGAGTTTCACAACTCGAAAATCAGTTTCGTGATTTTTCCATGAAACTAAACTCCTATGTCCATCTACATATTTTTTTCTAGAATTTTTGGTCGGGCCAATTAGTACAGTTTATTAGTTAAAGTCTCCCCTGTTACAGGGTACGACTACACTGACCTTCATGCATTACAATTTGGATAGCTCCCTGTACAGGGCTTCAATACTGATTCCGTTTGTTTCTATAGAAACTAGACTCAGAGAGTAATCTATACATATATGGCATGACTCCTAATTATCTCTGGTTAATTTATAATGAATTTCCAAAGTCGGAACAGGGAATCCAGAAACTGTTCTGGCCCTGTCTCACGAAAACCTAATTATCTCTTAACATACCACTCATATGACCGTTTCGTTTCTTCCATATGAAAGTGGATTCATCAAGGTTAATTTAAATAATTGATTCACTATTTAATTCTATTCCTACTATTTTTAGTGATTTTCCAAATCTACATCACTGCTGCTGTCAGCATCTGCCTTTAAGATAGACTTTACCTATTTCATAGTTTCCATGATTCAACTAGCCCTTTTAGCATAAATAGCACAAATTATGATAGTGATTAACCATTCCCATGGCCAATCCTTGTTAAGAATATCCACACCTCTCAATAACCATATTCATACCAAATGATTATAACATTATGCTCAAACATATATAAGCCATTTTCGCATGGCTATCCAAAATTATACAAATCCAAAGGGTCCATGACCCACTACAAAAAGGGTAGTCCTATACAAGCCATTTTCAGAGTTCAACCAAAAGTGTACCAAAAGGGCTTTGATAGTGTGGGCGACTTCGACTTCAATAATCCCGAGTCCGATAGCTGACGAACCAAAATCTATAAAACAGAGATTCAAAGAACGGAGTAAGCATTTAATGCTTAGTAAGTTTTAAGCAGGACAAAGTGTTCTCAATCACTATTATTGGTCATTCATTTCAACTGTTCGATGAAGTTAATCTAGAGCTTCATCTCGAACTATAATATCATTAAACGCAACACTTGGCTGCCACATATATACTTTCGAATAATAATGACCTAGATGGTCAAATATTTCCAAAGCACATTCTTCATCGATTTTCAACTTTCAATAATCCTTTCCACTTGTTCATAATCACATCCATACTTTTAAGTATTTCAACATGACAAGTACTAAATTACCATAGGCACATAAAGAACCAACATATTCCTTATCACATATATGTAAGCTTACAAATCATAATCCTTACCTTGTACTGGCACATCTAGCTCAACCCAACCCATACTCAGATCATAAGGCTTTTGGGCAGAATATGCACTAATACATAAGAATATTTCATCGCATACTTTATTATACAAACATACCATTACCAATTATATCATTCTCACATTTGGAGTTATAATATTAATCACATTTACCTACCTCTTTGATACTGATAATTCACCTCGAAATCACTCCACCGATGAGTAAGTAATACGTACCTGAACATCTTGAATACATAATACTTATTTGATGGTAACTTAATGCAGATACTCAATATCAAAGTCTTACTTGAATCCTAGCATTTAGCCGTCGGGTCTTTAAAGCTCGGATATAGTACGAGCACGAAGCCTACGGACATTAATCAGGATAATATTCCCGCATAAAGCCTGCGGGGTTTTAACCCGGATATAGTACTGACACAATTGCCCTTCGGGACTTATCACATTTACACACTTCCACATCCATCACATTGGCCATTCGGCCTTATCACATATATACACTTTCACATTCATCACATTGGCCATTCGGCCTTATCTCATATATGCATGTTCACATTCATCACATTGGCCATTCGGCCTTATCACACATACACATGTTCACATTCATCACATTGGCCATTCGGCCTTATCACACATACACATGTTCACATTCATCACACATTCATCACATTGGCCATTCGGCCTTATCACACATACACATGTTCACATTCATCACATTGGCCATTCGGCCTTATCACGCATATATATACTTTCACATTCATCACATTGGCCACTCGTCCCTATCACACATACACATGTTCACATTCATCACATTGGCCATTCGGCCTTATCACGCATATATATACTTTCACATTCATCACATTGGCCACTCAACCCTACCACATATATATACTTGTACATCAATTTCATCATAACAAAATTGACTAGGTATACTAGTCATTTGTGGCTTATAGCTTCACTTTAATACGAATTTGGTACTTTGATTACCAATGTTTAATCGATAGCTTATAAGCAACTCAAATGGTTTTATTAAGGTTTACAACAAAATTCCAAATTCAGCACAAGCTTTTTTTTTCTGAGCAACAGTCATTAAATTATTCGTAAATGGAGCTACGAAACTCCAAATGGAGTGCGGTTAATTTTCCCTGGAAATAGACTCATACATATCTTATCCAGCAAATTTTCAGAATTTTTGGTTTGGCCAATCAATACCAGATTTTTCTTAAAGTTTCCCCTGTTTCACTGTTTGACTAATCTGACCACTCTTCACTACGAATCAAATTTCTCATTGTACGGAATTAAAAATGTGTTCTATTTGATTTCATTTGAAACTAGACTCATTAAGAAGTCTAGGCATATAAATTTTATCTTATAACCATTTTTGTACAAATTATAATGATTTTTCTAAAAACTAAACAGGGGATTTCGGAGTCATTCTGACACTGTCCCACACAACTTTAAATATCTCTTTATAGGAAATTTCTTTGCTTCCACGGTCTCTTTTATAAGAAACTAGACTAAATAAGCTTTGATTACATATTTTATTCAGCCTATAATTCCACACCAACAATTTATAGTGATTTTCTAAAATCACGTTACTGCTGCTGTCCAAAGCAAATTATTACAATTTGCTCTTAAATTTCCAAGTCCAAACACTTATGAACTTACCATTTGAGTTTAAGACATATCATAGCCACATCATATCTTATTAAATCAACTCATTATGTCCTATTATGACTGAATTTACTCAACGTTTAATCACTTAAAACTTACCTCGGATGTGGTCGAACGATTTCGGCGGCTATTCGATCACTTTTTTCCTTCCCTTTATCGGATTTAGTTCCCCTTTGCTCTTGAGCTTAATTTAACAAATAAATTGATTTAATCATTTGAACATCGAAAAGAGAAAATCAAGGTACTTAACCCATATACATATACATTAGACATTAAAGTCACATACATATGAAATCATGAATCAACTCAACATATTAACCCACACTCTCTTTTAGCCGATTGTCTAAGCCAAGATTAAGCCACCAATATGCTTACTTATGGCCGAACATACACATCAACTTATGTACTCATTCATGTGGCCGAACATACATGTCTATGTTGAGGCCGATTGCAACACTTAATACATTCTACAAGTATGGTCACTTGTATTGACTAAACACCATTTTGTTTCAAGTTCAAAACTTGGCCAATACACATATATACACTAGTAAAGCATCCTCTCCCTTTCCATCAATTCAACACATGCATTACTCATTAATATACAAAATTATATTCAGCCTTAGCACACAACTTGCTAGCCGATTCTTCTCCATCTAGCAACTAATGCACATATGTGCTCATTTGTTAGACTCTACTTTATCTAACAACAACCATATTTTCCCTTCTACTTCCTACCATGGCCGGATGCTCAAGATACCTCAATATCGAAACTTTTAGCTTGGATTGCTTAAAGAACTTGGTGATGAGTTCAAATTTACCTAACACCTCAAGCCTCATAACACATCTATATAGCTAACATGCTAATAGTCTCAAGGCTTCAACTAAAACTTTTGAAGCCTCTTAGTCGAATACTAGCTCTCTAATAATCCCAAATCCATCCATGAGATAGTTAGAATTTAGACTAATCATCCAAGGGATGTATGAACTTTCAAAGCAACACTAAACATACCTTAATCTAGTGAGCCTTCATAGCCGATTTTTCTCCAAGCTCATTCCCTTCCTTTCTTTCTTCTATTCGGCCAAAGATGTTCAAGGATGAACACTTTTTTTTTCTTTGTTTCCTTTCTTCCATTCACGGCAAAGGGGGGGCATGGATGAGACCATTTTTTTTCATCACTCCACTTATTTGCATTACTTTAATCCTAACCCCTTTTTTTATTCTTTCTAACATAACTCACTAACACAACATGTTTGCAACATGTTTCCACCCATAGCATGGCCGGCCACTATGCTTTAATTTTGGGTAATTTGACATGCAAACCCATCATTTCACAACATGCATTATTAGGCCACTTTACATTTGCCTAGCACATTTCCAAATTTTCTCACATAAGTCCTATTTGATAAAATTCACTTACTATTAACAAAATTCAAACATGAAATTTTCACACATGCATATGTACATATAATGAGCATCAACTATGACGGTTAATTATCTTTATGACTCGGTTTAGTGGTCCCGAAACCACTTTCCGACTAGGGTCACTTTAGGGGTGTCACAACTCTTCCCCCCTTTAGGGATTTTCGTCCTCGAAAATTTCTACCGATGCATAGTTTAGGATAACGTCCTCTTATTGAATTATATCCATATAAACATTAGCTCATCGATAGCAATTGTAATTCATTACTTATTTCGCATCGATCCATAAAATCATTTTCTTATCTTAAAACAAATACATAAACATTTCTACAAGTATGCACATATATCTCATTTTCTTGATTTCATAAGCAATAATCACTTAATTTAATTCACAAATGCATTTCAAACACATATTAAGCACATATTAACATGTATAATTCACATCATCAACCCACATATTTGTAACCCACATTTTCATTCATGTATAAGCTGTAATCTGACCAAAAGTACACATATACTCAAACATCCCAATAAATATCCTTAATAACTCCATCATATCTCACTATTCAACTTATTTCGTATACATAACATAATATAATATGAACTCACAAATTTTTTTACTTTCATTTGATTTTCACATACCTTCCGTACATACCTGTATCACTTATTCTGATCTTACTTTATTTATCATCTTAAATATACCCGTTGAATCATTCGAAATCATTACGGATACTCATTAAGCACATATAGCTCTTACAATGCCATGTCCTAGATATGGTCTTACATATGCTCACATATCGAGCCGATGCCATGTCCCAGACATGGTCTTACACACTATCTCAAATCAATGCCTTCGTCCCAGACGAGGTCTTACATGAATTCCACTTCACACACTTAGTGCCCACTGACCGATCTCGCACTCATAGTGCTCGATTAAAGGAATTCGCACACACACAGTGCCTCTAATCATTCGTTATTACACATTGAAATGACTTAACCAAGTCTATAAACATCATGTATGTACACTTTTAAACATATCATCTCATTTAAATTTGAATTCGTATAGTAATGAATACTTAAACTTTGCTCAAATTACCGGCACGAAGCCTACTAGGCACGAAGGCCCGAATACACGTCACTAGCATGATTGCTCTTCGGGACCTAGCCCGGATATAACACCAGCACGAATGCTCTTCGGGGTTTAGCACGGATATATCACTAGCACGAATGCTCTTCGGAACTTAGTCTGGATACATCACTAGCACGAATGCTCTTCGAGACTTAGCCCGGATACATCACTAGCACGAATGCTCTTCGGGACTTAGCCCGGATACATCACTAGCATGAATGCTCTTCGGGACTTAGCCCGGGTACATCACTAGCATGAATGCTCTTCGGGACTTAGCCCGGATACATCACTAGCACGAATGCTCTTCGGGACTTAGCCCGGATCATCGTCGAGACCTTTAGCTCGGATGAAATCTCCACACAAGGCCAGCGAATTTTAATCCGGACATAATCTCTGTACATAGCCATCGGGTCTTTACCCGGACATAATCTCTTCATATAGTCAGCGGGTCTTTAAACTCGGATTCACATCACTGAGTCTCATACATATTTATTCACATGTTATCATGTTTCACATGGCACAAATCACATTCATAATTTTATCAATTCATTCACATGTAAACATATAACATGATTCTTGACTTTAAGTCGTAAATATCATTCAAATCTAATCAATGTATGCTTCTTTTACTAAACTTTCAGCTCAATAAGCAATCACACAAAAGCATATATCCCCAATCTCTTCCTTTGTTCATTTCTCTAATAACCTTATTATGATAAGGACAATGGGACATCATTCATCTATCATACATGTATATCATGGCATTTTAAGTTAAATACCAAATTCAATTACTCAAAACTTACTTATGTTATACCCTTCTCAATATTGACACATCATAAGCATGTCTCAGTCCTCTCAATACCATCTGCTACAGCTCGATCGGGATCGGAATTCATTACAATAAATAAAAACATTTTCAATTGTCAGAAATCACCACACTATCAAATAATCACATAATGGCATGTATAGCTAGACCCAAGCGTATTACGGTAGTCCTAGAATCGACTAAACCTGGCTCTGATACCAATAAAATTGTAACACCCCGTACCCGAGACCGTTGCCAGAGTCGGACACGAGGGGTTCACAGACTAAATTCGCTTACTATCGCAGTCCATTTTAAATTTTTCCAGACAGCTGGCTAACTGTGTCGCTGTCACCTTAAAAATCATATATTGAGTTTCACAACTCGAAAATCAGTTTCGTGATTTTTCCCTGAAACTAGACTCCTATGTCCATCTACATATTTTTTTCTAGAATTTTTGGTCGGGCCAATTAGTACAGTTTATTAGTTAAAATCTCCCCTGTTACAGGGTGCGACTACACTGACCTTCATGCATTACTATTTGGATATCTCCCTGTACAGGGCTTCAATACTGATTCCGTTTGTTTCTATAGAAACTAGACTCAGTGAGGAATCTATACATATATGGAATGACTCCTAATTATCTCTGGTTAATTTATAATGAATTTCCAAAGTCGGAACAGGGAATCCAGAAACCGTTCTGGCCCTGTCTCACGAAAACCTAATTATCTCTTAACATACCACTCATATGACCGTTTCGTTTCTTCAATATGAAAGTGGATTCAACAAGGTTCATTTAAATAATTGATTCACTATTTAATTCTATTCCTACTATTTTTAGTGATTTTCCAAATCTACATCACTGCTGCTGTCAGCATCTGCCTTTAAGATAGACTTTACCTATTTCATAGTTTCCATGATTCAACTAGCCCTTTTAGCATAAATAGCACAAATTATGATAGTGATTAACCATTCCCATGACCAATCCTTGTTAAGCATATCCACACCTCTCAATAACCATATCCATACCAAATGATTATAACATTATGCTCAAACATATATAAGCCATTTTCGCATGGCTATCCAAAATTATACAAATCCAAAGGGTCCATGACCCACTACAAAAAGGGTAGTCCTATACATGCCATTTTCAGAGTTCAACCAAAAGTGTACCAAAAGGGCTTTGATAGTGTGGGCGACTTCGACTTCAATAATCCCGAGTCCGATAGCTGACGAACCAAAATCTATAAAACAGAGATTCAAAGAACGGAGTAAGCATTTAATGCTTAGTAAGTTTTAAGCAAGACAAAGTGTTCTCAATCACTATTATTGGTCATTCATTTCAATTGTTCGATGAAGTTAATCTAGAGCTTCATCTCGATCTATAATATCATTAAACGCAACACTTGGCTGCCACATATATACTTTCGAATAATAATGACCTAGATGGTCAAATATTTCCAAAGCACATTCTTCATCGATTTTCAACTTTCAATAATCCTTTCCACTTGTTCATAATCACATCCATACTTTTAAGTATTTCAACATGACAAGTACTAAATTACCATAGGCACATAAAGAACCAACATATTCCTTATCACATATATGTAAGCTTACAAATCATAATCCTTACCTTGTACTGGCACATCTAGCTCAACCCAACCCATACTCAGATCATAAGGCTTTTGGGCAGAATATGCACTAATACATAAGAATATTTCATCGCATACTTTATTATACAAACATACCATTACCAATTAGATCATTCTCACATTTGGAGTTATAATATTAATCACATTTACCTACCTCTTTGATACTGATAATTCACCTCGAAATCACTCCACCGATGAGTAAGTAATACGTACCTGAACATCTTGAATACATAATACTTATTTGATGGTAACTTAATGCAGATACTCAATATCAAAGTCTTACTTGAATCCTAGCATTTAGCCGTCGGGTCTTTAAAGCTCGGATATAGTACGAGCACGAAGCCTACGGACATTAATCAGGATAATATTCTCGCATAAAGCCTACGGGGTTTTAACCCGGATATAGTACTGACACAATTGCCCTTCGGGACTTATCACATTTATACACTTCCACATCCATCACATTGGCCATTCGGCCTTATCACATATATACACTTTCACATTCATCACATTGGCCATTCGGCCTTATCTCATATATGCATGTTCACATTCATCACATTGGCCATTCGGCCTTATCACACATACACATGTTCACATTCATCACATTGGCCATTCGGCCTTATCACACATACACATGTTCACATTCATCACATTGGCCATTCGGCCTTATCACGCATATATATACTTTCACATTCATCACATTGGCCACTCAACCCTACCACATATATATACTTGTACATCAATTTCATCATAACAAAATTGACTAGGTATACTAGTCATTTGTAGCTTATAGCTTCACTTTAATACGAATTTGGTACTTTGATTACCAATGTTTAATAAATAGCTTATAAGCAACTCAAATGGTTTTATTAAGGTTTACAACAAAATTCCAAATTCAGCACAAGCTTTTTTTTCTGAGCAACAGTCATTAAATTATTCGTAAATGGAGCTACGAAACTCCAAATGGAGTGCCGTTAATTTTCCCTGGAAATAGACTCATACATATCTTATCCAGCAAATTTTCAGAATTTTTGGTTTGGCCAATCAATACCAGATTTTTCTTAAAGTTTCCCCTGTTTCACTGTTTGACTAATCTGACCACTCTTCACTACGAATCAAATTTCTCATTGTACGGAATTAAAAATGTGTTCTATTTGATTTCATTTGAAACTAGACTCATTAAGGAGTCTAGACATTTAAATTTTATCTTATAACCATTTTGTACAAATTATAATGATTTTTCTAAAACTGAACAGGGGATTTCGGAGTCATTCTGACACTGTCCCACACAACTTTAAATATCTCTTTATAGGAAATTTCTTTGCTTCCACGGTCTCTTTTATAAGAAACTAGACTAAATAAGATTTGATTACATATTTTATTCAGCCTATAATTCCGCACCAACAATTTATAGTGATTTTCTAAAATCACGTTACTGCTGCTGTCCAAAGCAAATTATTACAATTTGCTCTTAAATTTCCAAGTCCAAACACTTATGAACTTACCATTTGAGATTAAGACATATCATGGCCACATCATATCTTATTAAATCAACTCATTATGTCCTATTATGACTGAATTTACTCAACGTTTAATCACTTAAAACTTACCTCGGATGTGGTCGAACGATTTCGGCGGCTATTCGATCACTTTTTTCCTTCCCTTTATCGGATTTAGTTCGCCTTTGCTCTTGAGCTTAATTTAACAAATAAATTGATTTAATCATTTGAACATCGAAAAGAGAAAATCAAGGTACTTAACCCATATATATACATTAGACATTAAAGTCACATACATATGAAATCATGAATCAACTCAACATATTAACCCACACTCTCTTTTAGCCGATTGTCTAAGCCAAGATTAAGCCACCAATATGCTTACTTATGGCCGAACATACACATCAACTTATGTACTCATTCATGTGGCCGAACATACATGTCTATGTTGAGGCCGATTGCAACACTTAATACATTCTACAAGTATGGTCACTTGTATTGACTAAACACCATTTTATTTCAAGTTCAAAACTTGGCCAATACACATATATACACTAGTAAAGCATCCTCTCCCTTTCCATCAATTCAACACATGCATTACTCATTAATATACAAAATTATATTCGACCTTAGCACACAACTTGCTAGCCGATTCTTCTCCATCTAGCAACTAATGCACATATGTGCTCATTTGTTAGACTCTACTTCATCTAACAACAACCATATTTTCCCTTCTACTTCCTACCATGGCCGGATGCTCAAGATACCTCAATATCGAAACTTTTAGCTTGGATTGCTTAAAGAACTTGGTGATGTGTTCAAATTTACCTAACACCTCAAGCCTCATAACACATCTATATAGCTAACATGCTAATAGTCTCAAGGCTTCAACTAAAACTTTTGAAGCCTCTTAGTCGAATACTAACTCTCTAATAATCCCAAATCCATCCATGAGATAGTTAGAATTTAGACTAATCATCCAAGGGATGTATGAACTTTCAAAGCAACACTAAACATACCTTAATCTAGTGAGCCTTCATAGCCGATTTTTCTCCAAGCTCATTCCCTTCCTTTCTTTCTTCTATTCGGCCAAAGATGTTCAAGGATGAACACTTTTTTTTCTTTGTTTCCTTTCTTCCATTCACGGCAAAGGGGGGGCATGGATGAGACCATTTTTTTTTCATCACTCCACCTTTTTGCATTACTTTAATCCTAACCCCTTTTTTTATTCTTTCTAACATAACTCACTAACACAACATGTTTGCAACATGTTTCCACCCATAGCATGGCCGGCCACTATGCTTTAATTTTGGGTAATTTGACATGCAAACCCATCATTTCACAACATGCATTATTAGGCCACTTTACATTTGCCTAGCACATTTCCAAATTTTCTCACATAAGTCCTATTTGATAAAATTCACTTACTATTAACAAAATTCAAACATGAAAATTTCACACATGCATATGTACATATAATGAGCATCAACTATGACGGTTAATTATCTTTATGACTCGGTTTAGTGGTCCCGAAACCACTTTCCGACTAGGGTCACTTTAGGGGTGTCACACGAACTATATGAAATATGATGGGTGGAGCTATGTGCTAAAACCACCATGTAACGCCCCGTACCCGAGACCGTTTCCGGAGTCGAACACGAGGTGTTAACGGACTTAATTCATTTACTTACACAGTTCATTTCTAAATTTCAAGGCAAGCTGGCTAACTGCATCACAGCCACTTTAAAAATCATATCTCGAGTTCCAAAACTCGGAAACTGATTCAGTAAATTTTTCCTGAAACTAGACTCATATATCCATCTACAAATTTTTTTCTAGAATTTTTGGTTGGTCCAATTAGTACAGTTTATTAGTTAAAGTCTCCCCTATTTCAGGGTTCAACTACTCTGACCTTCATGCATTACGACTTAGATATCTCCTTGTACAGAGCTTCAATACTTATGCTGTTTGTTTCTAATGATACTAGACTCAAAAAGGAATCTGTACATATAAAGCATGACTTCTAATTGTCTCTGGTTAATTTATGGTGAATTTCCAAAATCAGAATAAGGGATCCAGAAAGCGCTCTGGCCCTGTTTCATGAAAACTTAAACATCTCATAAAATACAACTCATATGGTCATTTCGTTTCTTTCATATGAAAATAGACTCATCAAGATTCAATTACATAATTTATTCACTATTTAATTCCATTCCTACTATTTTTAGTGATTTTTAAAATTCACATCAGTGCTGCTGTCAGCATCTATTCTAAGGTAAAATTTACCTATTTCATAAATTTCCATGAATCAATTAGTAAATTGACATACTTCATTTTCAAGTATAATCACGATTAGCCATGTCGTACGTAGCACCAATAGGACCATGATTGGCCATTCCAATGGCTAATCATTACCAACATTTCCACATCACTTAATAACCATATCATAAGACCATATATACAAAATGACCATAATGTTATACTCAAAATATACAAGCCATTTTCGCATGGCTATACTAATATACATTACCAAAAGATACTTAATTAACAACAAGGGTCAGCCCTATACATGCCATTATCAAAGTTCAACTAAAGATATACCAAAAGGGCTTAGATAGTGTGGACGACTTTGAATTTGACACTCCCGAGTCCGATAGCTGACGAACAAAATCTATAAAACAGAGAATTAAAGCAACAGAATAAGCATTTTGATGCTTAGTAAGTTTTAAGTAATGAAATTATTTACAACTAAGGTATAGCGTTCATATGACTAAATGAACAATTGCATATACGCATATTCCCAAAATCATGTTTACTTCACACTTCAACCATTATATTCATACACTCAGGATCAAACTTAACTAAAGGCCGGAAGCTTGTTAATCAACTGAGCGAATACTATTTAAAAGGAATCAACCTTTCCAATGCATATACGAAACATACCTTATCGTTTGGATTTATGAGCATATTAATTGAAGTTATTACAGCAAGATCGCTCATTTCCAAACCCAAGTACCTTCGGGATTTAGCCGGATATAGCAACTCGCACAAATGCCTTCGGGACTTAGCCCGGATATAATCACTAGCACAAATGCCTTCGGGACATAGCCCGGATATAGTCACTAGCACAAATGCCTTCGGGACTTAGCCCGAATATAGTAACTAGCACAAATGCCTTCAGGACTTAGCCCGGATATAGTAACTAGCACAAATGCCTTCGGATCTTAGTCCGGTTATCATCCGAATAATCATGCACATATATCAATAAATCATAACACATTTATATTTCATTTTCATTACTAGAACTCAAACACAAGAAACTTACCAACCTTTACCATTTTCAGCTCAATAGCCACATACAAAGAGCATGATTTTGATTTGCTTTATGACATGATCTCCATACACATTCGGCTACCAGTCATAAGTATAAACTAATTACCTCGACATATAATTCAAGTAGAATCATTATATCACTGTTTATTTGTTACAAATATATGTCGTGATTTAATCAAATCATAAACTAAGTTCCATTACTCAAAGACTTACCTTATATCCTTCTGAACAAATCTCGGTTTAGCTATTCCGTGACTTTAGCTTTTCCTCTATCCGATGTTGCCCCTTTATGCTCTTGAGCTATGTTAAACAAGTTTAGTCATATTAAACCTTATCCATTCATCTCATTTGATAATTACACTTTCATTCTAATGTGACACACATACACACACACACAAATTTTTTCTTTACAAAACATTCGGCCAAATACAACTATGTTATAAGTCACAACTAAATTATTGATTAAATCAAGTTTACATAGCCTTTTAATCGAACTCATTTTTTTCATGGTATAAAATCATCAAGAGCCGAATATGTATTCACTTAATAAGCTTAAATTCATGCGAACTAAGTGCCAAAAAGAAAATATCTATGAAATATTTACTCACAATCTTCTATCTTTAGCTCAACCTCCTAGCTCCTAATCGGTACACTAAGACCATCTTAACTCATTTCTCATCTTGTTAACAAAAACATAGTAAAGCAAATCTTTATACACAATTATTATCAATTCATCCATTCACTAGGGACATAGCCTAATGTTCAATAAGCAACTAAGGCACACAAAGCATGAATTCTTCAATTAAACTTATCATTTTTTATTATCCAATTTTTTTTTAACAAAATCTAGCTAATAGACGTATATATATATACCTTTCACCAACCTTGACTTAACTTATAATTATCTAAATTATTTAAATATTCAATAACAAACTCCTCCTTTATCAAATACATATTCGGCAAGAACATGGTAACTTATACTACATCAATTTTAAGCATATAAATTACTCAAACATAATCAAATTCACATTCGATCTTGGTACATAATAAGGTAGCCGATTCTTTTCCCTTAGCACCCAATGCTCACATATGATTATTTGTATAGTTCAAACACTCATCTACCATTGTTCATCTAAATTTAACATGAAACAACAACCATCACCTTTATTAATTACCATAGCCGAAAGCCCTAATCATTCACACAATCAAAAATTCAACATGGGTTACAAAAATAACTTGATATCTCATTCAAGATTAACCAAAATTTCAAGAATTAACATAAACTTCTTACCTTAATGTTAACTTAAGATGACCGAATGCCTTTCTCCCATCTTCCTCTTTACATCCGGCCAAGAAGAACCAAAAATTCGAGCTTTGTTTTCATCACCCTTCCTTTCCTTATTTTCATTACTTTTCCTTTTTATTTATTTATGTTATAAGATATAAGGCTACTAACTAATAATTAATACATATTATATGTATATAATCCCATCATGGCCGGCCACTACTTATCATAAATGGAAATTTGACATGCAAACCCATCATTTTTATAACATGCATTAATAAGTCACTTCAACATTTGCCTAACACATTTCTAAATTTTCTCACATAAGTCCTATTTAATAATTTCGCATACAAATGACAAAATTTTAAGCATGAAACTTTCACACATACCTTTTTCACATACAATAAACACAAAATTTAATGGTTAATTATTTTTACGACTCGGTTTTGTGGTCCCGAAACCACTTTCCGACTAAGGTCAAATTAGGGCTGTCACAACTCTCCCCCACTTTAAGAAATTTTCGTCCCCGAAAATCTTACCGGTAAATAGGTTTGGGTATCGTTCTTTCATAGAGCTCTCGGTTTCCCAAGTAGCTTCTTCGATCCCGTGTTTGAGCCATAACACCTTTACTAACGGAACCCTTTTATTTTGCAACTCTTTCACTTCACGAGCTAAGATATGAATCGGTTCTTCTTCATAACTCATATCGGATTGAATTTCAACCTCCGATGGATTAATTATGTGCGATGGATCGGATCTATAACGTCGAAGCATCGAGACATGAAAAATGTTGTGAATCTTTTCAAGTTTAGGGGGTAGAATCAATCTGTATGCGACTGGCCCAATTCGTTCGGATATTTCATATGGCCCGATGAACCTCGGACTCAATTTACCTTTACGGCCTAATCTAAGCACTTTTTTCCAAGGTGAAACTTTAAGAAACACTTTGTCTCCTACCTGATATTCAATGTCTTTTCGTTTTGAATCCACATACGACTTCTAACGATCTGAAGCTGCTTTCAGACTTTCACGGATTACTTTTACTTTCTGTTCAGCATCTTTAATCAAATCAACCCCGAAGATTTTACTTTCACTAAGCTCGGTCCAAAACAATGGTGTACGGCATTTACGACCGTACAAAGCCTCATAAGGTGCCATCTTAATGCTTGATTGAAAACTATTGTTGTAAGCGAATTCAATTAAAGGTAAATACCATTCCCACGAACCACCAAACTCAAGGATGCAACATCTCAACATATCCTCGAGTATCTGAATTATTCGTTCGGATTGACCATCAGTCTGAGGATGAAAAGCGGTGCTAAAATGTAATTTGGTACCCAAAGCTTCTTGCAATTTCTTCCAAAACCGCGATGTGAACCTCGGATCTCTATCGGACACAATAGAAATGGGTACTCCATGTAACCTTAAAATCTGAGATACATACATTTCAGCTAGCCTGTCAAGGGAATAATCCGTACGTACAGGAATAAAATGAGCCGACTTTGTCAGTCTATCAACAACAACCCAGATCGCATCTTTCTTACTTGATGACAATGGCAATCCAGACACAAAGTCCATTGTGACTCGATCCCACTTCCATTCAGGTATCATGATCGGCTGAAGTAATCCTGAAGGCACTTGATGTTCTGCTTTCACTTGTTGACATATGAAACACTTCGAAACAAAGTCAGAAATGTCTCGTTTCATACCAGGCCACCAAAACTGACATTTCAAATCATTGTACATTTTTGTACTACCCGGGTGGATAGACATTCGGCTACTATGAGCCTCGCTCAAGATCATCGAAATAAGTTCTGAATTTCTTGGAACACACAATCAACTTCTGAACCTCAAACAATCGTCATCAGTAGAGAAAAGAAATGAATGGGAGAGGAGACAAGGTAATTGACCTAAGGACAACAACTAACTATGGGAGGGAGAAGGTGGAATAATCGATCAAGAAGGTCACAAAAAGAACAAGGAAACCAAGGGAGTAACTTGTCAAAACCAAAAGTGTTGAGAGGGGAAAAGCAGTTAGAAGCAATCAGTCAAGATAGGGAGACCAATTTAGAAAGAAAAGGAAAAGACGTCAGTTAACAAGAGGAAAATGGTCGAAAAGAGAGCATAAAATCGCAAAGCATAGAGAAATACCCGAATGGTCAAACAATATTCGGCCTCAACAAAAAGGTGCAAAGAAGCAAAAGAGAACCATTTGGTAGAAATAAAAAGAGGGAATGAGTATACCAACCCCAAAGTCGAATTCTTTCCCCCAAAACAGATTTCCTTGAGTGCCCAAAGTCCTAACTCGTCACAACACTTCCTTTCCCTCTATTCCCCATGATTTTCTCCTAAAATCTCTCCAACTGTCTACCAAATCCCATAATCCACTCCTTAACCTCTCCTCCAATCTCCCCACCAACTAAATTGAACTCTCTTCAAACTCCTTAGAGTTTCGGTCAACCTAGGGCACTTCTATGTACTCACCGCAAAATAAAACTCCTTTTATATCGTCAAGCCTCGAACCTTAGACCCCAAGGAACACTCCACACGCCTCTTACCTCTAGACCAACAGGCCCTTTTTTGTTATGTTTTATCCATATTTATTTAAGAAGCCTACTGACTAGAGACAGGGTTTATTCAAGTAAAAACAAAATTTTTGCACAATCCAAGGCTTGAACTCAGAACTTCTCCAACACTTCTCAAGACACTTAACCACTGAAGCAAGCATGCATTTATGCAACACAACATACAAAAATAATTACTTATAATTTAGGGTGTTACAACTCTACCCCCTAAAAGAAAATTTTGGCCTCAAAATTTACCTATTCAAAATAGATGAGGGTATTATTGTTGCATCGCCTCCTCAGGTTCCCATGTGACCTCCTCTGAGCTGTGATTACGCCAAAGTACCTTAACCAGTGGGATAGACTTCTTCCTTACCACTTTTTCATCACGCTCTAGAATCTGAACTGGCTCCTCCTCGATAGTTAGATCTGGCCTAACCTCAATCCCCTCAGTCGAGATAATATGCGTTGAAACAGAGCAGTAATGCCTCAGCATGGAAACGTGAAACACATCATGAATTCGATCCAATTCTGGAGGTAACTCAAGTTGATAGCCAACTAGTCCCACACGTTTTAGTTTGTGACAAGGCCCAATAAACCTAGGGCTCAACTTGCCCTTTCGTCCAAATCTCAGTACCTTCTTCCATTACGAGACCTTGAGAAAAACAAAGTCCCCCATAGAATACTCAATCTCCTTACATTTCAAATCTGCATACGACTTCTGTCTATCTGATGCTACCTTCAGTCGATCCTGAATTAGTCTAACTTTACCCTCGATATCAGAAACTAATTCAAGGCCCAGAATTCGCCGCTGACCCAACTCAATCCAACACGAAGTAGTATGACACCTATGACCATATAATGCCTCGTAAGGTGCTACTGTATGCTAGACTAGTAGCTATCGTTATACGTAAACTCTGTTAACGGTAAGTAGTCCTCTCAACTACCTCAAAAATTTATCACACAACTCCTTAACATGTCCTCCAGTATCTGAATCACCCTCTCAGACTGACCATCTGTCTGAGGATGGAACGCAGTACTGAAGTCCAACCTTGTACCCAGTGCTTCATGTAGCTTCTTCCAAAATTGAGACGTGAAGCGAGGATCCCTATCATATATTATGGAAACTGGTACCCCATGCATTCTCACAATCTCTGCCACATACAGCTTGGCTAGCTTCTGCAATGAGTAATCAGTACGAACTGGTATGAAATGGGCAGATTTGGTCAATCGATCCACGATGACCCATACTAAATCCTTCTTAGTAGGCTTTAGGGGTAGCCCACTAGCGAAGTCCATAGTTACTCTCTCCCACTTCCAGAGTGGAATTTTAACTAGTTGAAGCAGCCCTGAAGGTAACTAATGTTCAGCCTTAACTTGCTGGCAAGTTAGACATTTTCTCACAAAGTCGGTAACTTCACGCTTAAGACTTGGCCACCAATATAACTCACGAAGGTCGTTGTACATTTTATTCCCACCGGGATGCATAGCATAAAGACTACTATGCGCCTCTCACAGTATAGACTGCCTCAAATCAGTATCCCTCAGTACACAGACTTTCCCACAGAAACACAATACCCCTTCGCTATTCAGTCCAAAATCTGAAGTTTCCCACTCTCAATCTGTCGGAATCGATGACCCAGTGACTTATCCACCAACTGTTTACCCTTAATCTACTCAATCCACGTCAGTTTAACCTGAAGTTCAGCCAATAGACTACCATCATCAAATAAGCTGAGATGAGCAAACATCACCCTCAGATCCGTCATAGCCCTACGGCTCAGTGCGTCAGCCACCACATTGGCCTTACCAGGATGATATTGAATCGAACAGGCATAGCCTTTTAGCAACTCAATCCATATACGCTGCCTAAGATTTTTTAGCTCCTTCTGATTGAGGAGGTACTTGAGGCTCTTGTGATCCGTATAAATGATACACTTCTTGCCGTACAGGTAATGCCTCCAAATTTTCAGTACGAAAACCACCGGGCCAACTCCAAGTTATGTGTTTGATAATTCGTCTTATGAGTCTTAAGCTGGCGAGACGCATATGCCACCACGTTACCCTCTTGCATCAACACACATCCCAAACCAATGTGTGATGCATCACTATAGATAGTAAATTCTTTCCCAGCCTCTGGCTGTATCAAGACAGGAGCCTGAGTTAGAACTTTCTTAAGTTTCTTAAAACTTTCTTGCTGAGCATCAGTCCAGTTAAACGGCACACCCTTACGCAACAACTTAGTTAGAGGTACGGCAATCAATGAAAAGCCCTCAACAAAACATCTATAATATCTTTCCAGTCCCAGAAGGTCACGAACCTCAGATATCGTCTTAGGCGGCTTCCACTCTAGAACAGCTTTAATTTTTCGAGGATCAACCCTAATCTCTTTAGTAGATACCACATGACCCAGAAATGTTTCCTCTCATAACCAGAATTCACACTTGCTGAACTTAGCGTATAATTTTTTCTCCCTTAGAATCTGCAGAACAACTCAGAGATGTGCATTTGTTCATCCTCAGTTCTCGAATACACCAAGATGTCATCTATAAAAACCGCTACGAACCGATCTAGATAGGGCTGGAACACTCGATTCATCAGATCTATAAAAGTCGCTGGTGTATTCGTCTGTCCAAACGGCATCACTAGGAACTCATAATGACTATAACAAGTCCTAAACCCTATCTTGTAAAGATCAACCTCTTTGACTCTCAATTGATGGTACCCCGATCAGAGATCAATCTTAGAAAAGACCGAAGCTCCTTAAAACTGGTCGAATAAAACATCAATCCTCAATAGGGCGTACTTATTATTAATAGTCAATTTATTCAGTTGCCTATAGTCGATGCACATACACATGGATCCATCCTTCTTTTTCACAAATAAAATTGGTACTCCCCATGGATATACACATTGGCGGATGAACCCTCGATCCAGAAACTCTTGAATCTGAGCTTTTAACTCCACAAGTTCCTTCGGTTCCATTCTATAAGGGGCAATGGACACCGAAGCTATACCCTGCAAGAGTTCAATCCCAAACTCAACTTCACAGTTTGGAGGTAACCCAGGTAGCTCATCGAGAAAAACATCCGAAAAGTCCTTAATTGTTCTGATATCTTTAATAGATGAAACCTTAGAATTAGAAACACCAATGGAGGCTATATACACATTCACAACCCTTACAGACCAACTTCTCGGCCTTTAGTGCAAAAATCACATTTGATAAATAATTCCGATGCTCCCCAATTACCACTACCTCATCACCCTCCATAGTTTTCAGTACCACCCATTTAGTAGCACAATCCAAATTCACTTGATGCTTAACCAGCTAGTCCATGCCCAGTATTAAGTCAAATTCTCCAAAAGGGAGTTCTATTAAATCCGCCAAAAAGATGGTTCCTTGAACCTCCAAAGGTACATCTCTGAACAATTTATTTACCTTCACTGACTGCCCTAATGGACTCAACATAGTAACCTTACTACAGTGGTTTCAACCATTATACCCAAAGTCTCATACACAGTGCAAGCTATATAAGAATACGTAGACTCAATATCAATCAGTGCAGTATAAGGTACATTATGGATAAAGAACATACCTGTAATAACATCAGGGGCGTCTCCATCCTCTCAGTGATGTGTAGCATAAACTAGAGCTGAATACCTCACCTCAATATGACCAGCACCTCTACCCAGTGCTCCATGACCATGGCCCATACCATTCCCACCTCTGGCCTGACCACGGCCTCTTAGTGGCTGCTGAACACCTCTCAGTGGCTGAACAGTACCCCGACCTGTAGCTTGCATCTGCTCGGGCCTCCGCAGATAATCTCTGATACGGTGCTCCAATGATCCGCACCTCAAACATGCCCCAATCCTTTTCCATCACTCGCCCTGATGGTGTCTCCCACAATCTGCACAGGGCTGTGGTCTAGTAACAGCAATAGGGGCCCTAACTCTGACTGGCCCATCAACTCGGGCCTTTTTCTTAAGCCTTAGAAATGAACTTGAGGGCTCCAAATCCCTCTTGTTCCTACCTTTTTCCTTTTCACAGTTCTGGCGCTCAGCGCACTTTATATCCTCGACAATCTTCACCTTATCCACTAATGCAGCAAAATCTCGCTCCCTCTGTGGAGCTATCAAAACTTGCAGACTATTTCTGGGGCTGTCCTCAAATCGAACACACCTCTTGTACTCAGTCGCCACATGCCTCGCGCATAGTGGCTAAGACGCAAAAATTCAGCCTCATATTCAACCACTGATTTATCCCCCTGAGTCAAATTCAGAAACTCTCTTCTCCAGGCATCCACATAACTATCGCCCACATATTTTCCTTGAAATGAAGTCTTAAAAAATTCCCAGGTCAACTGGTCGAGCTCAGTACCCTCTTTAACTACAAGCCACCATTGATAAGCTTCATCTCGTATCAATGACACTGCACATTTTAGTTTCTGCTCGGGGGTGTAGTCGAGGTCATCCATGATCCACTCTGTGGCCTCAATCCAATATTCAGCCACATTGGCAGCAACTCCAGCAATACCCCTAAAAATATTAGCCCTATTAGACCAAAGTCGTTCCGTAACCGACCCACGGCCTATAGTACCAGTATTGGGCCCAGCGACCCTCTCTAGAATTCTTAATATGGCTTGGGACAATGCGTCGTCCCCAGCCGCTCGATCGTGAAACCCAGTCTCATCACAGGTGAATTTGGTGCCTCTCTAGCTTCGACGTTAGGCATGTGGCCCGATGAGGATGACCCAACCCGACCACCTCCACAGCCTCCACTACGGTCTTTTGTACCCCTTCCACGAGTACCTCTGGTGCTCGTTACCGATTTGCATATTATCTATTTTAATAATTTTATGCATCAGTTTACAATTCCAATGTTTATTAACAGATATCTTATGGAAAACAGTATCAGTATTTAAGAGTTTGTTTTTGCAGAACGCAGTCTTACTACAGTTTTAGTTTACCCTAAACAAAGTATTTCAGTACAGTCTATTACCTATAGTAGTCTCAGGTATTTCAATTTAAACAAATAAAAGTTTTAGAGGATTTACAGAAACGACGCCAAACATTCAGTGTACCACAAATTCGGTAAAATATTTCCAAGTATTTCAAATCATTTGGAAATGCTCATTTTTCGAAATTTCTAGTTTTAGAAGAAACCCAAATCCACAGCCGAGTTTTACAACCTGGCTCTGATACCACTAAATGTAACATCCCAAACTTGGCCTAGACGTTATGGCCTAATCTGGGAATGTCACATTGAAGTGTTTTTCGAAAAACATAATTTTATTGAAAAACCTGTTCTATATTAAAACATTTTTGTGATCTTAACGAAAATTTAGGATATCTCGTTCATTGTTAAAACTCAAGTCGTTTTAGCAAAATGTTAATCATATTAAATTGTTATTACACTTTAAAACAATGTTTGTTGCGAAAGCTTTTAAAATATGTTGCGTAAACGTGGTGTTTTGAAAAGCATTTATCTTTTGAAAATTCGCATCCTATTACTATCAGATATGAATCAAAATAAATTAAATCCCAAATTAAAAGTTAAAAATTTAAAGAGGCCTTATTAAAAAAAAATTACCCAAATTAATTTTTGTGTAAATAAAAAGGCAAACATGAAAGCATGTGCGGTTGTATGGCCACCTTTGAGCCCCTCGCAACACCGACCCGCCTAAACATGGGATTACCTGTACAGATAAACAAAAGGGTGAGTTTATGAAAACTCAGTGTGTAATCCCTTAATGAACAAACAGTCAGTCATACAATAGGCAAATACAGTCTGGGCCTGAGCTCATTTCAGTATCCGTTCAATTTCAGTTAGGGCCTAAGCCCATTACAGTATTAGTATCAGTACGGGCCATAGCCCATTTCAGTGACTGTAGTAGTACAGATATACAATTAGAAATCCTACCCAACCAGCCTCTCCACTCCACTCCGTCTAGCCCTACACTCCATGTGGGGATAAAATCAACCCACCCATCCCTACACTCCAAAATTAGCACCAGTTGCGGCACTAAACAGTGTTTGCAGCAGAGCTGGCTGTACAGTACACTTCTTCCAATCAATATAACCCATCCCCATGCAATATGTCATGCATCATATCATAATGTCATACATGTATGCAATATGTATATAATGGCATGCTCGATTACAGTCATACATCTCATAAGGGCATAATAGTCATTTTACCTCATGGGGGCCTAACAGTCATTTATCACTTTGGGGTCTAGGTATACTTACTGACCCAAAAGTAGGTCCATAGTCGTCTCGAGCAACCCGTGCAACCTTAACAGTCAAATAGTGTAAATGGGCCCAAGGCCTATAATACGGGCCCATGTAGGCCCATACGCCCGTGTGGCCCACAAAGCCTAAAAATGGCCTTGGCCATGTAGACTACATAGCTTGGCCCAATATTCACCACACGTCCTTAAGGCCCACAGGCCCATCGGCCCAATCTGGCCCAAAATAGCCTAAGCCCATAAAATTGCTCATGGTGGCCTTTACGATCAAACGCCCATGTCTATGCGTTCGGGTTACCACACGAGCGAGCGCACGCTCGTGTAGCGTCAATGGTCACATTTTCTGGCTTTTTTTGATTTATGAATAGGGGTAGTGTTTTACACACCTTGTTTGTGAAAAGTGCGAAAAGTCCACAAGCACCAAAACTTACATTCATACAAGGCTTTCCATTAGTCGCATGACAATAGGGTTAATCACCCTTTTTTACACACTTAACCCAAAATAATATTTGATACTTGTCTTGATTGAAAGACTGTGTTTTAGCCTGCTTAAACCGTTGACGAAGGTTGATTACACCCTTCTTGTCGAAAAGCTGTATTACTAGCGAAGTCCATTAATGATGATTGCATAAACACATGGCTTGAATCAACATATACAGGCTTATTGTAAACACAAAACTAGAGATAGAGAAAAATAAGGCAACCGGCCAACACCCTTTAACACAAGTCATGCACAAAAGTTCAACATGTGATAAATAAGGGTCAAGCTACCTTTAATTGAGTGACGAGAGAAATGTTTTGAATGCTTCTGAACACTTGTAAACTCTTTCACTCCTCGAAAATTTCTAAAAACTGAAAGAGCACCAAAAATGGGAGAGAGAAGATAAGAATCGAAAATAAGAGAAAAAGAGGAGAAAAGCTGAAAGTGGAGAAGCAAAACAGGGACTTACTAATCAATATTCGGCCAACGCACCAAGTAAAAAGGGAAAGAATTGAAAGACAGTAGAGAAAAACAATGAATGGAAGAGGAGACAAGGTAACCAGCCTAAGGACAACAACTGACAATGGGAGGGAGAAGGTTGAATAATCGATTAAGAAGGTCACAAAAAGAACAAGGAAACTAAGAGAGTAACTTGTCAAAACTGAAAGTGTTGAGAGGGGAAAAGGAGTTAGAAGCAATCGGTCAAGAGAGGGAGACCAATTCAGAAAGAAAAGGAGAAGAAGTCAGTTAACAAGAGGAAAATGGTCGAAAAGAGAGAACAAAATTGCAAAGCATAGAAAAATACTGAAATGGTTAAGAAATATTTGGCCTCAACAAGAAAGTGCAAAAAAGCAAAAGAGAACCATTTGGTAGAAACCGAAAAAGGGAATGAGTATACCAACCCCAAAGCTGAATTCTTTCCCAAAAAATTGATTTCCTTGAGTGCCCAAAGTCCCAACTCGGGACAACACTTTCTTCCCCTCTATTCCCCATGATTTTCTCCTAAAATCTCTCTAACCGTCCACCAAATCCTATGATCCACTCCTTAACCTCTCCTCCAATCTCTCCACCAACTAATTTGAACTCTCTTTAAACTCCTTAGAGTTTTGGTCAACCTAAGGCACTCCCATGTACTCACCGTAAAATAAAACACTCCTTTTGCATTGCCAAGCCTCGAACCTCAGACCCCAAGGAACACTCTACAGGCCACTTACCCCTAGAGCAACAGGCCCTTCTAATGTCATGTTTTATCCATATTTATTTAAGAAGCCTACTGACTAAAGACAGGGTTTATTCAAGTAAAAACAAAAAATTTACACAATCCAAGGCTTGAACTTAGGACTTCTCCAACACTTCTCAGGACACTCAACCACTGAAGCAGGCATGCATTTGTGCAACACAACATACAAAAGTAATTACTTATAATTTGGGACGTTACACTCGTTTTAGAATCCGATACCGCCCAATAAACCGAGGGCTTAGCTTGCCCTTGTAGACGAACGTCAATACTTTTTTCCATGGCGAGACCTTGAGAAAAATGTAGTCTCCCACAGAATACTCTATCTCTCGATGTTTCAGATCTGCATAATACTTTTGCCTAGCCACTTTCAGTCAATCTCGAATCAAACGGACCTTGTCCTCAGTCTCAAAAACCAATTCCGAATCGAAAATACATTGTTCACCCAACTTAGTCTAGCACAAGGGAGTGCAACACTTACGACCATACAAGGCCTCGTAAGGGGCCATCTGTATACTAGACTGGTAACTGTTATTATAGGCAAACTCCGCTAATGGCAAGTACTCCTCCCAACTGCCTTGGAAATCGATAACATAGCTCCTCAACATGTCCTCCAGTATATGAATCACCCTCTCTAACTGACTATCTTTCTGAGGATGGAAAGTAGTACTGAAGTCTAATCATGAAACCAAAGCCTCATGAAGCTTATTCTAGAATCGAGACGTGAAACATACATCTTTATCAGAAATGATCGAGACGTGCACCCCATACAGTCTCACTATTTCAGAGATGTAGACTTTAGCCAATTTCTGTAAAGAGAAGTTCGTCCTAACCAGGATGAAGTGAGCAGATTTGGTCAATCAATCCACGATAACCCAGACAGAATCCTTCTTAGTGGGTGTTAGAGGCAACCTACCAATGAAGTCCATCGTTACTGGCTCCCATTTCCACATTGGTGTCTTAACCGACTATAGCAAACTAGAAGGTAACTGATGCTCAGCCTTAAACTGTTGACAAGTCAAACAGAGAGCAACGAAGTCAGTAACCTCACGCTTAAACCCTGGCTACTAGTATAACTCTCAGAGATCTTGGTATATCTTATTCCCACCGGGATGTATAGCATAAGGTGTGCCTCCCTTAGAACTGATAGTCTCAGATCTTCATCATTCGGTACAAAAATCCTACCATGGAAAAACAGTACCACATCATTGTTAACCCCAAAATCAGTAGTAGCACCACTTTCAACCTGACAGAAACGAAACTAAAGATACTTATCCCCCAACTGTTTATCTCTGATTTGATCAATCCATGTTAGTTTAACCTGAAGTTTTGCCAACAGACTCCCATCGTTGAACAAACTAAGTTGAGTGAACATCACTCTCAGATCGGTTATGACTCTACGGCTCAATACATCGGCCGCCACATTGGCCTTACCAGGATGATACTCAATGGTACAATCATAATCTTTAAGACCTACGCTGCCTAAGATTTAACTCCTTCTGAGTGAGGAGATACTTGAGGCTCTTATGATCAGTGTAGATAGTACACTTCTCACCGTATAGGTAGTGCCTCTAGATTTTTAATGCAAAGACTACCACTGCAACTCCAGATCATGTGTTGGATGATTAGCCTCGTGAGTCTTGAGCTAATGAGACGCATAAGCAACCACCTTTCCATCTTGCATCAGTACGCAACCCAAACCGACATGTGACGCATCACTATATACCATGAAGTCTTTACCAGGCTCAGACTGTATCAAAACAGGAGCCTAAGTTAAAACAGTCTCGAGCTTATCAAAGCTCTCTTGCTGTGCAATAGTCCAAACGAAAGGAACTCCCTTACGTAGAAGCTTAGTCAACGTCATTGCGATCAAGGAGAACCCTTCTATGAAACGTTGATAATATCCTGCTAACCCCAAAAAGTTACAGATTTTAGACACATTCTTCAACTGTTTCTAATCCAACATAGCCTCAATCTTACGAGGATCAATACGAATCCCCTTAGTAGACATCACATGTCCCAAAAAGGTTACTTCTCGGAGCCAGAACTCACACTTACTGAACTTCACATACAGCTGTTTCTCACCAAGAGCCTGTAGTACCACCCTGAGATGCTCATTGTGCTCGTCTTTAGACCTAGAATACACTAGGATATCATCTATGAATACCACCACAAACTAATCCAGATAGGGCTGGAACGCACGATTCATCAAGTCCATAAATGCCACTGGTGCATTAGTCAAACCAAAGGGCTTAAATAGGAACTCGTAATGTCCATATCGAGTCCTAAATGTCATCTTCTGCACATTTGCCTCCTTAACTCTCAATTGATGATAGCCCAAATGCACATAGAGGCCCCTTTAAACTAGTTGAATAAGTCATCTTTCCTCAGAAGTGGGTACTTGTTCTTAATCGTTAGCTAGTTCAGCTGTTGGTAGGTGATACACATCATCATCATCCCATCTTTCTTTTTTACAAACAACACGGGAGCACCCTATGGAGACACACTAGGATGAATGAACCCACGATCCAACAACTCCTAAATTTGAGCCTTAAGTTTTGTCAGCTCTTTTGGTGCCATTCGATAGGGCGCAATAGACACGAGAGCTGTACCCAGAATAAGCTCAATTCCAAATTCCACTTCTCGGCTTGGAGGCAAACTTGGTAGTTCCTCAGGAAAAACATCTGGAAAGTCCCTCACGGTTCTGGTGTCCTTAACCGAAGAGTTCCCAAAGTTAGAAATATTGATGTAGGCTAAGAATGCCTCACACCCTTTTCTCACTAAATTTTCCGTTACCAAAGATGAGATCACATTAGTCAAATAATCTTGTCGCTCCCCAATCAAAACTACCTCAATGTCCTCTTCAGTCCTCAAGACAATCTTTTTTGTCACACAATCCAGACTCATTCGATGTTTAACCAACTAGTCCATGCCCAAAATCAAATCAAACTCCCTAAAAGGAAGCTCCATCAAATCGGCCAGAAATACTGTCCATTGAACCTCTAACGAAACGTCTCTAAAAAGTTTATGTAACACCCCTTACTCGAGACCATTGCCGAAGTTGAGCACGAGGCGTTACATGACATAACTTACTAATTCAGGGCATAAAATTTGCATTTAAAATTAATTTATTTACATTCATTCAATATGTCCCTAAAAAGGGCCTCGAGACCCTAAAACATGCAATTGAAACAATTCAGGACCAAACCGGGAACATTAAAATTTTTTTGAATACTTAGACAAATCAAAACAATGTATTTCATTATTCCTTATAAAACTACCCACCTGCGTTATAGTCACTAAGTAAATCATAACTCGAGTTAAAAAACTCAACTTAAATTTGTGAATTTTCCCTAAAACTAGACTCATATATATTCTTACTAATTTTTCCCAAAATTTTTGGTCTAGCCAATTAGTACAGTTTATTAGTTAAAGTTTCCCCTATTGCACTGTTCGACTACTCTGACCTCTCCTCAGTACGAATCAATTTTCTCCCTTTACAGAATTCAAATAACCATCCCGTTTGTTTCTCTTGAAATTAGATTCACTAAGAATCTAGAAATATAAACTATAACTCCTAATTATTTTTTTACAATTTTTAGTGAATTTATAAAGTCAGAATAGGGGATTCAGAAATTGCTCTACCCTGTCTCCCTAAAATTCAAATATCTCTTAATATACACTTCTCTTGCTTACTTTGCTTCTTTCATATGAAAATAGACTCAATAAGCTTTAATTATATATCTCAATAATCACCTAATTTGATTTCTACTATTCTTGGTGATTTTTCAAGATCACGTCACTACTGTCGTTCAATACTGCTTTAATGCTAATTTCACTTTTTCATGATTTCTTTGTATTAATTACCATTTAGGCATACATAACACTGAAACATGTTCTTTATTAGTCATTTCAATAGCTAATCATTATCAAATATTTACATACCATTCTTTAGCCATATCATAAGGACATACATACAAAATGGCTAAGTCCCTATACATGCCATAAACTAGAACGTTTGTAAACAAAGATACCCATTTGGTAATTTGATAGTCGATAGTGTGAAGTGATCTCTGGCGACCTCTAACCCGAGCTTGCTCTTAAGTACTCTGAAACATGGAAAGTGGAAGAAGTAAGCTTATAAAGCTTAGTAAGTTCACATGTAAAATAATAAGCATTAGCAATCAATTTAGCTTACTACTATGCTGTCATAATTTGCTTCAATAATGTTTAGTTCTTACTTTCCCATCTTACTCATCGGTAACCTTACCAAAGGCTCAGAATACAAAAGGCACCTTACTTAATAGCTTGCTTACATACCTGCAACATCTCACTTAACACATGAGTACTCTTTCATAATATAGGCATATTGCCAATCATATCATAAAGTGTCACAAGCATAACTGAAAACTCATCACTTACTTAATACTTGATAATCTCAATTACTTACAATCTCAATATTAAATAAGCCTTAAATGCATACATGTACTCTTTCTTCATGTTCTCACCTTGTCATTTCTTTGACTTACCGTTTGGATTACTCGAGAACCTTTTTCCTTTTTGAACTTACCATTGCCATGTCTTGACATGGTTTTACGTGGTATCCTTGCCTTATGAACTCACAAATGCCATACCTTGGCATGGTCTTACATGGGACCTTTTCCTTATAGTAACTCATCAATGCCATGTCTTGACATGGTCTTACATGATTTCCTTACCTTATAGAACTTATCAATGCCATGCCTTGGCATGGTCTTACATGATATCCTTATCTTACCAAATGCCATGTTCCAAACATGGTCTTACATGGTATCTTTGTCTTATGAACTCACCAATGCCATGCCTTAGAATGGTCTTACATGGGACCTTTGACTTATATTAACTCATCAATGCCATGTCTTGACATGGTCTTACATGATTTCCTTGCCTTATAGAACTTATCAATGCCATGCCTTGGCATGGTCTTACATGATATCCTTATCTTACCAAATGCCATGTTCCAAACATGGTCTTACATGGCATTCTTGTCTTAGTGCCAATATCACATCTTGATGTGGTCTTACATGGAGTCCTTAATCAATGCCGATGCCATGTCTTGACATAGTCTTACACAGGATCCTTGCCTTACCAATGGCTTGCCTTGACATGGTCTTACATGGTATCCTTAACCGTCAATTCCTCCTTAAATGCCATGTTATGAACATCGAATTTTTAGTCAATTTTTCCTAAATTGATGGTACAACCATGGACTTTGAGATATCAATGCCTTGTCAAGTCATAGCTGAAACATACTTCTCAAATTTCTCAAGGTTAGTCGCATAACTCAATAATAACAATACTAATAACAATAATTGCATAATAATAAAATGCTACTCAACTTACATACTTACATTCTCAATCTCATCATATCATCAACTTAACTTATTCTCACCAAACTATGCTAGTCAATACTTTCTTGTTATCATACAAAGCCATAATACAAAATATGGTCTTACATATAAATTATACAAGTTCTTTTTCCAATATTGAATTATTATTGAACATTAATCATTATATCTGAAACTCAATACTAAACTATTTATGGCCAAAATATCAATTTATCATTCAAATATGCATAATTAAATGCTTATTAAACATATGAACTTACCTCGACACCAAAACGACCATTTTACCAACTTTCCTGATTTTCGATTATTCTCCCGTTCTAGGTCCAAATCTTACTTTCCAGGATCTAAAACATCATATTTCACTTATTTAATTAATGTACTATTCAAAACATTCCCTAACTCAAACTTTGGAAAAATTACAATTTTACCCCTAAACCTGTGCAGAATTACGATTTTGTCCCTAGGCTCAAAAATTAAAATTTATCCATTTTTCTTATGTTTTATGACACGCTGAGCATTTTTCCCTTCTATGGAAACATCAAATTCCCACTCTATCATGTACTTATGAACATTAGGTATTTTTACCGATTATGTCATTTTACTCGTTTTCACTTAAAATCGCTTAGCAAAAGTTGTTTAACATAATTTCAAGCTTCATATTCTACCATAAAACATCAAAATAAATACATTTAACCTATGGGTATTTTTCCAAATATGAACCTTAGCATGAATTATTGCTAGAATAAGCTAAATCAAGTTACCGGAACTCTAAAAACGTAAAGAACTATTGAGCTTGGAAAGCTAGGAAACCCTAACCATTGCTTCCCCCATGCTATATTCGGCCTCCATGAAGAAGATGGACCAATTCTGGCTTTATTTTCCCTTTTTAATTTTTTTAATTTCTAAATGACCAAAATGCCCTTAAGGCTTTTCTTTCAAATTTGTCCTATTCTTGCCCATTTTTGTCCAAACTTAAATATAATGGTATAATTACTAAATAAGAACCTCCAATTTAAGAACCCATTTCAATTAAATCCCCATTATTATCTAGAACGCACATTTTGCTAATTTTACAATTTAGTCCTAATTATCAAATTAGGCACTTATACATAAAATTTCTTCATGAAATTTTCACACAATTATTCAATCAATGAATAAACCTTAAAAATTAATTGGAATAAATTTTTTTGACCTCAAATTCATGGTTTTGCAATGACCATTCTGTTTAGGCCCTATTTCGAGATGTTACAATTTACTCACTCAGATGGACTGTGTAACATCTCGAAATAGGGCCTAAATGGATTAGTGGTTGCGAAACCACAAATCTAAGATAGAAAAGTTTATTTCTATTAATTTTTATGATTTACCGAGTGATTAGATGCATGTGTTAGAGTATTGATAAGAAATTTTATAGATTTCATGTTTAATTTGCCTCTTAGGGTTTATTTACAGAAGTTGCTATAACAGCCCGATTTAGGGCCTAAACGAAACGATGGTTTTAGAACCACGAATTTGAAGTCAAAAAATTTATTCCGATTAAGTTTTAAGGTTTATTTATTGATTAAAATATTGTGTAAAAATATCATTAAGTAATTTTACTGATAAAGTGCTTAATTGGACTTTTAAGACTAAATTGCAAAAGTTGCAAAATATGTGTTCTAATTCATAAGTACTTGATTGAAATGGGGGTTTAAATAGGAGGTCCTTAAATGGTAATTAGACCATTATATTTCGTTTGGACAAAAATGGGCATGAATAGGACAAAATTTTAAAGAAAGGCCTTAAGGGCATTTTAGTCATTTGGTAATTAAAAGAAATAAAAAGGGAAAATAAAGCCAAAATTGACTCATCTTTTTCATGGAGGCTGAAATTAGCATGGGGGAAGCCATGGCTAGGGTTTTCAAGCTTTCCAAGCTCAATAGTAAGTCCGTTCTAGCCCCGTTTTTCAAGTTCTTTACGATTTTGGAATCCCGGTAACTTAATTAAGCTTATTCTAGCAATAATTTAAGCTAGTGTTCATATTTGGAAAAATACCCATACATGAAATGTGTTTATTTTGATGTTTTATAGTAGAATATGAAGGCTGAAATTATGTTAAACAACTTTTGCTAAGCGGTTTTAAGCAAAAATGAGTAAAACAGCTTAATCGGTAAAAATTGTTATTCTTCATAACTATGTGTTAGAGTGAGAATTTGATGTTGCCATAGAAGGGAAAAATGATCAGCATGTCATAAAACATAAGAATAAGGGATGAAGTTAATTCTCGAGCCTAGGGGAAAAGTGTAAATATGCAAAAGTTTAGGGGCAAAATTGTAATTTTTCCAAAGTTTGAGTTAAGGACAGTTTTTAATAGTACATTAGTTAAATAAGTAAAATATGATGTTTTAGATCCCGGAAAATGAGATTTGAATCTAGAATGGGAGAAAAATAAAAAATCGAGAAAGTTGGTAAAATGACTGTTTTAGTATTGAGGTAAGTTCATATGTATAATAAGCATTAATTTATGCATTTTTCAATGTAAAATTGATATATTTACTATGATTTCCGAGGTGTTGAAAGTAAGTATAATTATGATGATTTAAATGTTCAATATTAATTCAACATGGAAATGAGAAAGCATCTAAGTTTGTATGTAAATAATACATTATCTTTATTATGTTTTTGTATTTCAGCATATTTTATGTATTGTAGCTGATTTTTGAATCATACTTGACTATTGGAAGAATGGAATCAAGTATTAGAAAGAGAGAGAAATCCCGGTCGAACCTTCAGAAAGATTGGATGATACAGATGGTATGTAGCTAGGTCACATGTATGGTGCTGAGTGCACATCATGTGTACAAGAGAGCTACGAGACATATGATGTAGCTAGGTCGCATGGGTGATACTATGTGTACACCATGTAGACAAGAGAGCTACGAGATATATGTAGCTGGGTCGCATGCGTGGTTCCAGGTGAAGGACACCATGTAGACAAGAGAGCTACGAGATAAACTGGCTAGGTCACATGGGTGGTACTAAGTGTTCACCATGTGTACAAGAGAGCCAAAATTATATGTACAATCGAGCTAGGTCACATGAGTGGTGCTAAGTGAAGGCCATTATGTGTACAAGAGAGCTTCGATTTTAAAAGGGCTATGTGCGATACCATCGCATAACTATTATTATTCCGAAGCGTTCAACTGGGAAATTGATTAAATGAAATTGTGTATGACTTTGTGATGATAAGTGTAAGTATATACGTGTGTAACTTATGAGCAATATGCTCAATATGTGATTGGAAATTGGAAAGATTGTTATGGGAAAGTGATGAATACAATTGAAATGTGAAAGATCAAAATTGACAATAAAACTGTTCTAGATAGTTGCAGTGATGTGAATCTAAAAATTTACCAAAAATAGTATAAATTGAATCAGAGACTGAATGAGATATCAAATTATAGCTTAATGAGTCTATTTTCATATAACAAAAACAGGGCAATCAAATGAATTCTATATTATGAGATATTTAAGTTTTTGAGAGACTGGTTCAGAATGACTACGTGATCCCTTGTTCTGACTTGGAAAAATCATTAAAAATTGTACAAAAATAATTATGGGATATAATTTATATGCTTGAAATCCTTAATGAGTCTAGTTTCAAATTAAATAAACTAGAACATCTTTTTCATTCCGTACGAGGATAAAATTGATTTGTAGTGAAGAGTGGTCAGAACAGTTGAGTAGTGAAACAGGGGTAACTTCAATGAATAAAATGTACTAATTGGCTAGACCAAAAATTCTGAAAATTTTATGGTAAGAATATATGTGAATATAGTTTCAGGAAAAGTTAACATTTTGTAATTTTGAGTTCTGTAGCTCCAGAAATAAATAATTTAGTTGCTGGTACTCTGCTAGACAGCTTATTTTGAACTTGTTTATGATTGTAATAGTGAAAGTATGTGTGTTTGTGATGGTAATATTCCGGGAACATATTGTGACTTTGTTTAAAGTATTATAATGTATTTTTTATTAATATTTACATACTTACTTACTAAGCTATAATGCTTACTCCCTTCCTTTCCTTTTTCCTATAGTGTCGCAGATGTTAGCTCGAGTTGGAGGTCGCCGGAGGTTAAATCACATTATCAAACTATTGATCGATATATAAAGGTTTTAAAGTATTTTAAGTCTTTGGCATGTATGGAGACTCGTTTAATTGTTATTAAGTTGCTAGGAATTGGCTTAAAATACTGACCTATGTTATTTGAAGGTCTCTATTGTATAAAGTCATTTAATATAGATAGTCTTGATTATGTTATTAATTAAATGATGCAATTTATGAATGTGCATGCTTGCCTATGTGTGTGGTTGAATTAAAGAATGATATGGGCCTTGTAAGCTCTTTTTAAGGGACAACTTCAATGTTTTTGAAAAAGTTTTAAATTAGAGTGAAATTATGAATCGATTTTTATACGATGATTAGTGATTAAGTCCGGTAATGCCTCGTACCCTGTTCTGGCGTCAAACACGGGTAAGGGGTGTTACAGACTGTCCCAATGGACTCACAACAGTTACCTCACTAGAAATACTCTCAGCCAGAATGCTCAAGGTCTAGACATAGTACTAGCTACGTATGAGTGTGTAGAGCCTATGTCTATTAGTGCAAAGTAAGGTACATCAAAAATTAAAAACGAACCCGTGATGACGTTTGGAGCATCTCGATCCTCACGGCGATGAGCAGATAAACCAGTGCAGGCTGCCTCGCCTCAGTTTGTCCAACACCTCTGCCCAGTGCTCTCTGTCCTTGGCCCATGCTATTACCACCCTTGGCCTAACCTCAGCCCCGGTGGCTGCTGAACTACTTTCGGTGGCTATGCAGTGCCACTAACAGAGCTTGTATCTGATTAGTTTTCAAAGGACAATCTAGAACATGGTGCTAAATCGATCCACATATCAAACATGCCCTAGTAGTCTTCCAACACTCACCCGGATCGTGTCTACCACAGTGCCCACAAGGTGCCACCCCAGTAGGTGCCACTGGAGGCCCAACTCTCACTAGCCCATTAGGTCTGGCCTTTTTCTGAAGCCTCATCCCAGAATTCGAGGGCTCTAAATCCCTCTTAGTCTTTCCTCTATCCCAATTTTGGTGCTCAGTGTGCTTTACTTCTTCGGCAATCTTCGCCTTCTTAACAAGAGTAGAAAAATCACGCTCCCTCTGTGGAGCAATCAGACCTCGTAAATTGTCCTTGAGACTATCCTCAAATCGAACACAATGCTCATACTCGGTCGCCACCATGCCTGGCGCATAACGGCTCAACCTCAGGAACTCAGCCTATACTCGACTACTGAATGATCTCCCTGAGTGAGATTAAGGAACTCAAACCTCCTAGCGTCGATAGAACTAGGCCCCACATAAATACCCTAGAAGGTCATCTTAAAAAGATCCCATGTCAGTCAACTGGGCTAGGTGCCCTCGTTAACCGTCAACCACCACTGTTACTGTAACACCCCAAACCTGGCCTAGACGTTATGGCTGAATCTGGCGTGTCACATTGAAGTGTTTTTTGAAAACCTTATTTTCATTGAAAACCCTTCCTGTATGGTAATAATTTCTTTGTAAAATCTCTATTTAGTTGCCGAAGCTTTATTTAAAACTGATGATCTATGAAAACTTTTTTCTAGTTGGCCACGTCAGAGTCCCTCCATCCGTCGAACCGCCTACTGAGGATCACCTAAAAAATTAAAAACGGTGTTAGTTTCAAAAACTCAGTGTGTACAACTCTCAATGAGTATAAAGCAATCATTAGTCATTTTGGGCCTGAGCCCAATTCAATAATGGTGGTCTTTGGGCCTTAGCCCATATTAGCCTCAGTTGGGCCGAAGCCCACATCGTAATAATATCACAATAATATAATACATGCAATGCTGTGCAGCCTACCCCAATATTCCAACCGCTACACACCAACTCCGTCCCCCGGTACACGTCATGTGGTCATGTGGGGATATAAATATCGACCCACCCATTCGATAAACATCAATGGTAGCCCAATTACGGTACTACCTTCATTGCAGCAAGCTACTAATCACATATTAGGCTTGATAGCCGTTAGTGGATCCACGATTGTCAAAAAACCATGCGATCCTCATATACTTCTTCCGTTCCATAATTCCCAACCCATATGCAACCTAAACAGAATATCGTATGTATGCAATAGATATACATGTAACATCCATAAGTCTTACATTCAACACTTAGGGGTATTTTAGTCATTATCACCTTTAGGGGCATTTTGGTAATTTTACAAGTCGAGGGTATTTCGGTAATTGTACAGGTCGAAGGTATTTCGATAATTTCACAAATTAGGGGTATTTACTTACCTTGGCCCGTTAACAAATCCCTGTTGGCTAAGATGAACGGATACTATGCACCAAGTAGGATTCTAGAGAAGAGGAGGCGAGTCATTGAGACCGCTTAAGTACCAAGCTTTCCCTAGATCTAATCCTAAACATGCATATACTCGTTGCCACACCTTAACTTTATGACTTGTCCATGGTCACACTTACTTAATTAATTAAGTTTTATGTCTATTTAAGCAGCTATCATATACTAGGCCCAAAACCCCTTACAAAGCCCAAACAAGTCTACATACATGCATATGGCCCACTAGGCCCAATCTCATTCATATGGTCCATTAGGCCCAAATCACATTCATATGGCCCATCTGGCCCAAATCAATTCCAAGCCATGTAACCAACATGATTAGTTCATCACTTATTATCAAATCAACAAATTCGCTTATTTTGGGCCCACGGTCCGATGGGCCCATTTAGCCCATTTTGGCACAAATGGCCTAAGTACAGCCCAGATCCATGAGATCGCTTATGGGGCCTCTGTCAACGTATCGATTTCCCCCTTACGAGTGTTCGTGCACTCGCAAGACTATCGTAGCCAGACTTTTAGGTTTTCTGCATTTTGGGATTTGTCGATCTAACGTGTGTGCAGTGTATGTACACGCTTTCGACTTTATATCAAGCTATCATAGGGTAGAAGTACACACCTTATCACCTGGAGTAATAAGTATTCATAATCACCCAAACCTATATTCAACATTATACTCCATTAGTCACATCCCATTAAATCAAAATAAATCCACTACTTATCGAAGAACAACCTATACTTGCCTTGACTAGATTGATCGGCTGTGATCTGCCTATGAAACTCGAAATTTGATGTAGTCCCCCTTTCGCATCTAGGCGGAAAGTCCCTAACGGCTGACACGTTACGTCACTTAAAGTTGGGAGTCTCTATCCCAACCTCTCTGCTAGAACCCCCTTTTTCCATCAACTAATAATCAGCCAGTGATCACACTCTTGAATGAGAGGGAGAAAGAGAAATAAATGGAGAAACCATAGGCTAACGAAAGTAATGGTATTGGAAAGGATAAAGAAAAATTGGCTTTTAAGAGTGTAGAAACGAAAGAACTTAGAAATATTTAACAAAAGCCAAAGTATATCTAATTCACTTTCTGATCGCGAGATCGCTTGCCAACAAGAAATCAACCCCCAAAGTGTATGAATCGACTTTTAAATAAAAAAGAAGCAATCGGCTAAGTTGAAGAGGGAAGAGGTTGATTCGATTAAAATAGGGAAGAAAAGATCAAGAGTTTGGCTTAAAGAAAAGAATAGGTGAAGTGTTTGAGATTACTCAAGTATTTGAAAATAAATAAATAAATAAATAAATAAAATACAAACCTACACTCCCCAATCGATTTAAACTCGTCAAGCTAAATTCCCTCCAATTTCTCCAATTTTATCACCATCATATCCACACTTAATCCTCATCCTTATCTCCACTGTAACCTTGATTTTAGCCAACAATTCCAATTTGAATTGCATTCAAATTGCTTCCATTGAATGGCAATCCTCCCTTGTGTTGAGCAGCAAAATTAAATTCCCTTTTACGCATGAAACCACTCGAACTCCAACCCTCCAACTTCCCCAACATGCTACTGGCCACTGCACCACCACCTAACTTGTGTTGCCATTCGGTCACAATTAACTATAAGGCTTATAGGCCTAAGCCTTAGTTCCCTTAAAGAATAAAATTTTAAAACTATGCCAGGCTTGGGATTCGAACTTGCAACCTCTCAATTCCATAGCATGCTTCTTGCCACTATCCCCCCAAGTGCTCTTGTGCTATATTCCATCCCTAGCTATTATTAAGGCCTATTAACCCACAACTAGGTTATCCTAAAAATATTTACTACCATTCAAATTTGAACCCCCAATCTTTTGGCTATGCTATACATCTATTGCCACCACAGCACCTACCTTATTTTTTTCGTTTCTCCTCCCCAATTAATTATAATGTCTTTCTTCCAACCTCTAGGTTGTTTTTAAAAAAACCCACTACAAATTTTGCTCATGCCGCTACTTGAACCCAGCACCTCTCCTTACTCCTAATGCCATCATACCACTGGGCCAAGCTCATCCTTTGTATCGAATTTCCGCAAACATATTTATTAGGCCTAAACGCTAGCTTCCCTACTAATCATATGCGCAATAAAAATTTTCGCCAAGGCTAGGACTTGAACCCTGGACTTCCTGCTTGCTACCAACGCCTTTTGCCACTAGGCCAAGCATTTCCTTGTGTTAGATTTTACCAGGCCTTATTAACAAGCCCTCCACCTAATGCTCAGGGTCCTTTAGAAAAAAAATATGCAAAATTTTGCTAAAGCCCTGGATCGAACCCAGGACTATTTCCACACTACCAACCCTTCCTAAATCACTTAACAATTAAACTAAACATGAAATTTAAACACATTCAAGTTATTTAAGCCGCATTCTAACCGATCCCAAACTCAAAGCCTATTACTTCTAGGCCCAAAATTTAGGTGTTACAGTTGCGCCTCATCACAAAGTAGAGATACAGCTCATTTAAGCTTCTGCTCAGTAGTAAAATCTAGGTCGTCCATAATTCTCTCCGTGGCCTCCATCCAATACTCCGCCACATTAGGGGGGACTCCAGCGACACCCCTAAATAACTCAGCCCCGTTGGATCGAAGTCATTCCGTAACTGACCAACGGCCCTCGGATCCAACATTAGGCCCAGCGACCCTCTCCAAAATCCTGAGCATAGCCTGGGACAATGCGCAGTCCCCAGCCATGCGATTTGTCATTCACAGTTTTAGTTAACAAGGTGGTAGTGCTATACGGATTTTGTCAAGTTTTGGAAGGCAGCTTTGATTGGTGGTTAAAGAGAGGAATCGGTTACTATTTAAGGTACGCAGTCAGTACCATTTTGGAATCAGGTGCTATGTAAGGGTGTTAATTTTAACGATTAAAGGACTAACGTGGGGTTATGATTGAATCTAGGCTTAGCGTCGTGGGATTTGCTCACTTATCACAAACAGGTGTGTATCTGTACTCTGTAAGCGGTAACAGGAGTAAAGGCCATAAATATGTGTATAACCATATACCTTATTTTGATAATCGGCAGAAAAAGCGAAAATGTGTGTGTTGTTTACTCTGCTATGACTGTAGATCAACAAAATGCCGAAAAACCAGAAATATAGCGTATGATGCCACACGAGCGTACGATCGCGCGTGTGGTGAACTGAGCTCACGGAACGTGGGCATACGACGAGGAAGGCCACCATGAGCGAATTCGTGGGCTTAGGCCGTAATAGGTCACTTGAGCCACGAAATGGGCTGAATATGCCTAATAGGCCCGTGGGCCCGCTTGTGTCAAATTAATTACTAGGTGGAATATGGTTGGGCTTCTCATGTCAGGTACATGGCATAGGCCGTTCTGGGTCACATTAGGCCGGATTGGATCGTGTGGGCCTAATAAGCTTGTGGGCCCACACGGATAAAATGTATGTTATGCGGTAAGTTTTAGACTGGGCTACATCGTTCGTACAGCCGTGAATAGTTCTGGGTTAAATGACCCGTGGGTCCGCGTGGGTAAAGTTTGCTATTAAGCGAGAAGTAGATAGACTTGTCATGTTACGCACATGACTTAGGTTGTTTTGGGCTAAAATGGGCCGACTAGGCCCAATGGGCTCGTGGGCCCACATAGATAAAATCTGTGGTAAGTGACTATTACTGAATCGGGCTATGGTGTACACATAGTCGTATCTAAGTTTGGGCTAAATGGGCCACACAAGCATGTGGGCCCACTTGCGCTGAGTAATGAGCCTTAGGCTCACTTGCATTGTTATGTATGTTTAGGTTACTTAGGTCGCTCAAGGCGACAATGGACCCTCGGTTGGGTCGTTAAGACCCCCCAATTTGTAAAATTACTAAAATACCTCAGGTTGTAAAATTTTCGAAATACCTCTAATTTGTGTAATTGCCAAAATACCATCGATTTGTGAAATTACCGAAATACCCCCAATTTTTAAAATTATTGAAATACCCTTGTAGTGTAAAATTATTGAAATACCCCTATAGGGTAAAATGACTATTTTGCCATTGTGGGTAAATGACTGACTTAGACTATGAATTTGACCAATTTGACTGTGATCGTATGATTGTGTTTTAACTGACTTGATGGTGGTTGTACGACTAATATGCTTTTAATATATGTTTAAATGATTTTTACTGAGCATGGCCATTTTGCATACATGTGTGATGATTGAGCATGACATACACGACATATTGCATGGGGTTGGGACATTGATACGGAGGAAGTTCTGATAGGATCGCCCGGGTCGCATGAGATGACTGTGGATCTAGTATTGATCTGTTAAGGTTGCACAGGTCACACGAGACGACTGTGGACCGATGGACAGCTTAGTGCCGCTTAATCTGATTTTGGCTCTGTGCCAACCTAAAAATGGCTCTGTGCCATCTTGACTATGGCTTTGTGCCAAATGTATTTACCCGTGGCTATGTGCCTAACATACTTATTGATGACTCTGTCTCGATCATATTTACCCAAGGCTGTGTGCCGATTATATTACCATCGCTGATGGCTATGTGCTAAACATAATATGGTTACCGATGGCTTTGTGCCAATTATAATACCGCTACTGAAGGCTGAGAGCCACATATATACTAGCAGCTTTGCTGTGATTTCAGTTAGTGCTGCAACTGGTGCTAACATTGATGTGCTGGCTGGGTGGGTCGATTTAATCCCCACGTAAGTGTAGGGTTGGTACAGGCGGTGTGTTGGCTAGATCGGGGTAGGATTCATCCTCATACTGTTGCATATCTGTTTATGAGATCTGTCACTGTATTGGGCTTAGGCCCACTTGTTCTGTTATTGGTTTGGGCTAGGCCCAATTGATTCTATTATTGGTTGTGTCCCAAATGATATTTTAATGGGCTTTGGCCCACGTATGCTCTGAACGAGACTGTACTGTTACTGTTAAAGGGCTCTGGCGCAGACTGTTTCTATTTCTATCTCGGTATATTGACTGTTACTCTAGTAAGGGAATTACACACTGAGTTTTCATAAACTCACGTGGTTTATTAACTGTGCAGGTAATCCCCAGCATTAGGAGGATTGGTGCTGTGAGGAACTCATAAATGGCCACACGACTGCCTTTGGACTTTATTTATGTTTTAGATTCCGTTTTGGGTTTTCAATTTCTGTAATAAGGCCTCTTAAAGTTCATGGATTTTAACTTTGGGTTTTATTTACTTTGATTTATAACTATTTTTAAACAACACTACATTTTCGTAGCATTCTCGGAACGGTTTTGCAACTTAGTTTTTAACATCACATTTTTGTAAATCAGTTACTTTTTAAATTAGCTTCCGCAACTTAAAAGAAATTTTGGGAATAGAATTAATAACTTCTCAATGTACCACTTTATAAAATAAACTAACGTAACTGGGATTTTACTCAAGTTTTCAAATAAGAAGGGTTTTCAATGAAAACATGGTTTTTGAAAAACACTTGAATGTGACACCTCAGATTCGGGCCTAACTTCTAGGCCAGGTTTGGGGTGTTACATGGTCTGAGTTTGTGATATGTATGACACATTTTGGCGTTTGGGTACTAGTCTCGTATATGCTATTAATGGAAAGGTAGTCCGGCCATGTGTTGCGGATACCTGACGGCCTGAATGAGCAATCCCGTGAGTAGCTCGTAAGTGAGCAACATGTGGTTTGAGATATGGAGTAGCATTGCCTACATATGAGGCACTTAGGTACAAGTTTCCAATGTATGCGATAGTATTCTGAGTGTTCAACGGGTAATCCAAAGAGAAGTTCAATGAGCAATCTTAATGATTTCATCCAGACAAGAAAGTAAGTTATTATGTACAAGTGGGCACAGGTATGTACATTGAACTCATGAGAACGACATGAGATATGATGATCTTGTGGTAAGAACATGCATATATATATATGAATAATAAGTTTAAGTGATTTGATAATAAAGTGCAAGTTTATGTTCATTAAGTTAAATGTATGATTAATGCTTGTTTAAATTGCATTCTATTTGCATATGAACTTACTAAGCTATATAGCTTACCCCTTTTCTTTCCCACCTCTTATAGGTTTATTCAGCTAGCTCGGGTTGGAGATCGTTGGAGATTCTATCACACTATCAAGCTATCATTTGGGGTATAAGTGAATGTAAGTATGTTAAGTCTATGACATGTATAGGGACTTAGTCATTTTGTGTATGTGTCATTATGATATGGCCAAATGTATTGGCTTGTAACGAATAAGAATTTGATTTGGTATGTAGCCATGTAAATTGGCTTATATTGGCTAATGGGTTGCAAGTATATTAATTACTCATATTCCTATGCCAATGTCATTGTGTGATGTGGTATATAATGGTATGTGAATGAAAGTTAGTACAAGTGAATCACAAAAAATAAAAATTAGCATTAAAACAGTTTTGGACAGCAGTAGTAGTATAATTTTGAAAAATCACAAAAGATTGTGAAAATAAAATTAGAGGTTGAATAAAACATGAAATTAAATACTATTGAGTCTAGTTTTACATAGAAGAAATGGTCTAAGCAAAAAAATTTCATTTTTTGAGATATTTGAATTTTTATGAGACAAGGTAAGAATGATTTTGGGTTCCCCTGTTCTGAATTTGGAAAATCATTAAAAATTTTATGAAAATACTTTTGGGTTAAAATTTATATTTTTAAATTCTTAGTGAGTCTATTTTCAAGAGAAACAAACAGGAACATCATCTAAATCCCGTACTAAGAGATAATCAATTTTTAGTTAAGAAAGGTCGAAACTATCAAACAACAGAACATGGATGAATTTGAAGAATTAACTGTACTTATTGGCTAAATCATAAATTCTAAAAATTTTATGGTAGGAATATATTTGAGTCTAGTTATGGAAAAATCAAGCGGATCTTAATTTAGAGTTCTGTAGCTCAAGATATAAATAATTTAGTGACTATGACTCAAGTGGATAGTTTTGTTATGAACAATAAATAATTATTTTGATATGTTTAAGCCTGGATTATGGTTGTGTTGGTAGCTTAATTATGCCATGTTAAGTGTCATTGAAAGTGTGTATGTGATTGTACAAATGAGGGTAGCAAATGGCTTGGTAAATAGCCATTTTCTTGGCCACACGGGCAGAGACACGACCGTGTGTCTTAGCCGTGTGAAGGACACAACCCCGAGACACGAGCGTGTGACTTGGTCGTGTGACCCCAAATTGTGCATGACATCATAAATAGAGAGTTACATAGGCTGAGGACACGGGGCTGTGTGACCACATGTCCTACCCACACGGGTGTGTCCCAAACCGCACAGGCGTGTGACCCTTATTTTGATGAAAAATTTTCCGAGTTTTCCAAAGTTCTTGGTTCAGTCTCGAACCACCCCCAATGTATGTTTTGGCCCTCGTAAGCCCATAATAGGGATGATATGCAACTACATGAATGGTTTTAAATTGGATGAAATTTATGGCCCTGTTTTGTATGATTGGTTATGTTTAAGTCTGGTAATGCCTCGTACCCTATCCCGGCATCGGACACAGGTAAGAGGTGTTAAAGAAAAAGTACCCGTAATAACATCTGAAGCGATAACTTCCTCTCGAGCCTGGATTGCATAAGCTCTAGCTAGTTTTCTCAATTTCTACCATTCATTCATCTTACTATTCTTTTCTCGACCAAGAGTAGTATTTCTAGCATTTCGAAACCGTCTACCCCTCTGAGAAGTTGCTTCAGGCTTATTTAATTGATTCTTGAAATCACTTTGCTTTTTAGGAAAATTACAAAGAAAGTGGTTAGTAGACCCACAACGAAAACAAGCTCCCGATCTTGATCGAAACTTTCCAAAATGTCTTTTATTGTATTCATCACATATCAAAACTGTTCTCTCCAAATTTCTCACACTCCCAACACTCGTTGCCAGAGTATTAACTGACTGGAAATTGCTTTATCTCAGTTAACAAACTCTGAAGGAGTAACAAATCGACTTGTGTCATTTCTAAATATCTTTGAGGGATATGATTGAGCAGACTTGAATGGCCCTCTCTTGTTATAATCTTTAAATCTCGTATTTGGCTGTCGTTTGCTTTTACAAATCTTTTCAATCTTTTGACCCCACTCGGAAAGTTTTACAAATTCCCGTAACTTTAATGCTGCTATAGCCAAACGAATCTCATTGTTCAACCCATATTCAAATATGACACACATTTCCTCCTCATTTGATACGATGATATGAGTATAATTGCTTAATTACACAAATTCTCATTCACACTCAGCTACCATCTAGTTTCCTTATTTTAACTCGAGAAATTCTTTTCTTTTTCAGTCAATAAACAATCGACTAACATACTTTTTCTTGAATTCATTCTAGAAGAAATCCCAATTAACCCAATCATCAGGTACTATCATGCTCAAATTTTCCTATCAAAGATACGCCTCATCTCTCAGCAAGGACACCGCACATCTCAAGTAATCTTCAGGGGTGCACAATAACTCCGCAAAAACTCTCTTTGTGTTTAATAGCCAATACTTGACTTTTGGTGGATCATCATCTTTCGTACCTCTAAAATCTTTTGCTCCATATTTTTGAATTTTATATACGGACACTTGAGTAACCGTTACAGGTACAAGGTTGGTAGTATTCAGGGGTGCCAGAGGAGGCACAATAGGGGGTAAAGGAGGCAGGGTTGCACAATGTGCTTGCTTAAACTCGTTGAACCATTGGTTTATCATTCCCATAAACATATTTTTCATCTCATCTCCAATAGATTGGTGAATAGTTGTATTGTTACTCAGCTCAGGGTTCGAAGCTTGAATATTACTGATACAATCATGGTCCAAGACCCTTTCAAAGCTACCGAAGAACCCATTGAGCTATCAACGAGGCCGATTACTCGAGCTCAAGCTAAGAAGTTCAAGGAAGCTGTTGCGGGCATTATTGACTGAATTTGGGGTAAAGCTGTTGCAGGTTTTATTGATCAATCATGGACAAGCAAACCATGCATGCCATGCAACCTGCTTCAAGCTCAATTTTATCTCTTTTAGTTTGTGAATTTATTTGTTGGAATAAAGAAATTAATTCGGTTTTACTTATTTAGTTAATTTAGATTACATCTTTAATTATATCATAATTTGAACATCATTAATATGAGTTTTAATTATGTCATAATCTGAACATCATTAATAAGAGTTTTTAATTATGTCATAGTTTGGACATCTTTAATAAATGTTTTTAAGTATGTTTAAATTTTGACAACTTTAATGTTTGTTTAATTTCCTACAAATTAAAAGTGTGTCAAACTTTGTTTAATGTGGCATTTAACTATTTCTTTAATGTGTAACAGGTTGTTCACATTGGTTGCTGCTAGGAAGCTTCCTTCAGGTTGTTCGTATGGCAAATTAAGGAGCTAAACACAACCTCCCAAGAGTCGTTTCATGCTCAGCAAAGCATCAAGTGTTTTCACACTTGTCTAATTAGCTGGATGCTATGTTCACACCAAGTGAGCATCCAATTTTGAGTTTTCACACCTTGAAGGCTGTTCGTGTGCCTTATGTACATTCAAAAGGGAGATTACTTATTCGGTTTCCCAAGAAGGCACCAGCCATGGTTACACCCACCAAAACCTGATCCTCTACTTGAACCATCAGCTCACATTAAAGGCTATAGGTTTTTGGCTGTTTGGAGAGTGAAAATGTCATGGCTGTTGGTGTCACCAATTCATGGGAGTCTTCAAGAGTCTTGTGGGATAGCGCAATGGTTATTCAGCTCAATTAAGTTGAATTAATTAAGTCCATTCGGCTGGAGCTTTTTAGAGCTATAAATACTAAGCTCAAACTTTGTATTTTAGACTTTTTGAACCTTTTATGAATTATATATCAATTTGTGAGTTATTCAACTCTCTTTGTTCTTTTGGAGACTTAAATTGACTTATCCAGCTAAATCTAATGGCGTCAATCTGATTTCCTTGACGAACTTATCACTTAACAAGTAGGGTATTCCAATTATACCGTTTGGTTCCTATCTCTAATAGATAGTGGGTCGCAATGCAATCTAACAACTATTTCCCCCTTAAGAGCATCATAAGAACTGGTCAATATTCCTTCTTAATATTGGTTTATTCTTCAGCTTTTAAGCCTACCTTTCATTCGTCCAATTCCTAAACAACCAAATAAGCCCTTGTTAAACCTATCTTGTCCAAATTTAGCCCTTTGACGAAATTAGACCAGATACTACCTCAATTTACGATCAGGAACACAAGCGACTCAAATTCCCCAATTAGTACGAGATTCCATTATTTGGTATCAAAACTAGTTAAAATTGGGAAGCATCGAAATTCTACCATCCCAGGGTTGAGATTTTGAAAAAAATCAAAAATAATTGTGATAAAAAAAAGAATATATAGAAAATTACAGTGCAAGGTGTGAAATATATATATATATATAAGGGATTCAAAATTATAAATAAAAAAAGAGAGAGAGAAAAGCTAGTCTCAAAATTGAATTGTTTCTCGAGCTCTAAAATTTCCTTTTACAAACATTTTCGCCATACTTCAAGTCCCCTATTTCCTTTTCTTTTAGCCTACCTTACAACCGTTATCAACTCACACTGTTACAACCTTTTTTGAAATCGACCCACAAAGATTTTTTGATAAGTCTAAGGCACTCACTTACGAACTTAGAGAGGCGAATATGGGTGGAAAAAGGCAAGAGAGTGGTGAGAGAAATAGAGAGTTAAAAAGCCAAAAAAGTTTGAGTGAAAACATGAGTGGAGAGTTCCTCTATTTTCTTTCTTTTCAAGTGAATAGGTGAGGTTTGTGGTGAGGATTAAAAACACCATGTCGTGAAGTACTGAAAGAAATGCTTCTGATGGTGGTGGTTTGTAGCCCGTAGGAAATGTAGCCGGCAGTGGTGTTGTACCCGATCTAACCAATCAAGCCTTTATCTGCAAGATGGATTGGATGCTCCGAAGACGACTAGAACCCGTGCAAGAGAAACTAGAAAAACTGGAAGAATAGGTCCAGTGAGAAAAAAACTCCACAAAATTTGATGTGTGTACGAGGCCAACCGAGACTCCATCAAGATGATCTCTATGATCCTAGCGATGTAGAGAGTGACCAAGCATCTAATCAAAGCAAAAGACGACAAGGCCATAGAAATCGGGGCCCTAAGGAGCATGAATGAGTAGATGATGACCTCAAGAATATCAAAATGGCTATTCCACCATTCCAAGGAAAGACTGACCCAGAGGCGTATCTAGAATTGGAGAAAAAAATTGAGTTTGTCTTTGAGTGCCATAACTACTTGGAGAGTAAGAAAGTCAAACTCGCTGCCATTGAGTTCTCTAACTATGCAATCATATGGTAGGATCAATTAACCATGAGCCGAAGGAGAATGGAGAACGACCTTTGTCCACATGGGCTGAGATGAAAGCCATCATGGGAAAAAAGTTTATTCCTTATTATTACCACTGCGAACTATATCAAAAGTTACAAAACCTTACTTAAGGAAATCAGAGTGTAGAAGACTATTACAAGGAAATGGAAATTACCATGATCTGAGCTGACGTCGAGGAAGACCGGGAAGATACCATGGTGAGGTTCTTAGCTGAATTAAATTGTGACAATTCCAACGTAGTAGAGCTATAACACTACGTCGAAGTTAAAGATATGGCGCACATGGCAATCAAAGTGGAGAAACAACTCAAACGAAAGGTGCTGTTCAAACCTACCCCAACTCCACTTCCACATTAAAATGGGGTCAAGGAACCAACAATAAAGACACCTCCTTTCGAGCTAAGGAACCCGTCATATCGAAAAAAGGCCAATAAGCTGAGTGGAGAGTCTAGCAAAGGAAAAAGTGAAGTCGTGCCTAACTGCACTCATGACATCAAATGCTTCAAGTGCCTTGATAGGGGTCACATCGCGAGTCAATGCCCCAATAGAAGTGTAATGGTCATAAGACCCAACAGTGAGTTTGAGTCTGAAGAAGAGAAAGAAGATGAACCTGAAGCACTCACCGAAGAGGTGGAAGATCTCGAGTATGCTGTTGAAGGTGAAATACTCGTCATCAAGTGGAGTTTGAGCCTTCGAAGTATGGAGAATGAACAAAAACACGAGAATAGTTTTTACTCACGATGCCATGTTCAAGGCAAAGAGTGTAGTGTAATCATCAACGGAGGAAGCTACACAAATGTTGCTAACAACATGTTGGTGGAGAAGCTTGGCCAACCAACTACCAAACATCTGCACCCGTACAAATTGCAATGGCTTAATGATGGAGGAGAACTCAAAGTCACCAAGCAAGCTGTTGTTGCCTTTTCAATTGGCAAATATAGTAATGAAGTCGTGTGCGACATTGTGCCAATGCATGCTAGACATTTGCTTTTGGGAAGACCATGGCAGTTTGATCGAAGAGTGACCCATGAAGGTTACACCAATTGATATACATCCAAGCACCTTGGAAGGAATGTAACCCTGGTGCCATTGACTCCTAAGCAAGTGTACAAGATCAATTTAAATTGAAAGACTCCGCTGAAAATTTGAGAGCAAAAGAACAAAAAGGAAAGAGGGAAAAAGAAAAAGAAAAGAAAACTGAAATAAAAGGAAAGCAAGAGGTAAAAATGAGATAAAAGAATAAAGAGAGTGAAATAAAAATGAGAGAAGAAAAAGAAAGAAAAGACAAAAAAAGAGATTGAAACATTAAGTGTTTATGCAAAAGAGAGGGAGATTCGGAAGTCCTTATTGTTGAAATAGCCAATGCTTGTACTTATGTACAAAGAAAATTTATTCAATACTAACTATTTGGATGACAACCTTCCTTCTTCGATTGTAACTTTGTTGCAGGATTTCGAAGATGTATTTTCGGAGGATGTCCCTAGTGGGTTACTACCTATTCGAGGGATCGAGCACCAAATCGACTTCATACCCGAAGCTACAATTCCAAATCGCCCAGCCTACCGAAGTAACCCTGAAGAAACCCAGAAACTTCAAAGGCAAGTAGCTGAGTTGATGGAGAAGGGGTACTTTCGAGAGAGCTTAAGTCCTTGCGCCATGCCTGTGCTTTTGGTGCCCAAAAAGGATGGAACTTGGGCCATGTGCTTGGACTGTCGAGCCATCAACAAAAGATCACAATCAAGTTTAGACATCCAATCCCGCGTCTTGACAACATGGTGGACGAGCTAAGTGCCACACAACTCTTCTCCAAAATTGATCTTAAAAGCGGATATCATCAAATCTAAATGTGAGAAGGAGATGAGTACGGTTTGTACGATTGGCTGGTTATGCCTTTCGGCTTAACTAATGCACCAAGCACTTTTATGTGCTTGATGAATTATGTATTGCGTGCTTTCATTGGTAAATTTTGCGTAGTTTATTTTGATGACATACTAATCTATAGTAAGTCTTTGGAAGACTATGTACATCACCTGAAACCTATTTTGGAAGTATTGCATAAAGAAACTTTGTATACTAACCTTAAGAAATGCTCATTTCGTACTAACAGGGTTATTTTCTTAGGATTTATTGTAAGCTCCGAAGGACTTGAAGTTGATCAAAATAAAATAAAGGCGATTCGAGAATGGCCACAACCTACGAGTATAAGCCAAGTAAGAAGCTTCCATGGCTTGGCAAGCTTTTATTAACGGTTTGTTCCTAACTTCAGCACTTTGGCTGCTCCATTAACAGGTATCATCAAGAAAAAAATTGATTTTCATTGGAGTAAGGAACAAGAAAAGTCTTTTAATTTAATTAAAGATTGTTTTACAAATGCTCCTTTACTTTCTTTGCCTGATTTTAACAAAACATTCGAGATTGAATGTGATGCTTCAGGTATAGGTATTAGAGCCGTGCTAACTCAAGATGGGCGTCCCATAGCTTATTTCAGCGAGAAGCTGAATGGTGCCACCCTCAATTACCCAACCTATGACAAGGAAATGTATGCACTAATCCGGGCATTGGAAATTTGGCAGCATTACTTGTGGCATAAAGAATTTGTTATCCCTACTGATCACGAGGCGCTAAAACACCTATAATATCCCGAATTAGGGCCTAATTGGAATAGTGGTTTCGGGACAAAAAATTTGAGATAGAAATAATTATTTTATTATCATTTTAAGGTCTATAGCATGGTTTCATGATTGTGTGAAAATTTCGTTTAGAAATTTTATCGATAGAGGGTCCAATTTGGTATTTAGGACTAAATTGCAAAAGTTGTAAAATGTGTTGTAGTTCACAAAAGTACTAAGTACTTGTGAGTAATGGGTTTTTAAAGTGTAGGTCCTTGGATAGTAATTATACCATTATACTTGTTTGGACAAAAATGCCTAAAGGAAGATAAAACACCATAGTTTTTATGTGACACCCCTAAAGTGACCCTAGACGGAAAGCGGTTTCGGGACCGTTAAACTGAGTCACCAAATTATTTGAAGATGATAATTATTGTCTAAAATATGTGAATATGAATGTGTGAAAGTTTTAAGCTTTGATTTAGTTAATTGCATGTGAATTTAGTTAATAGGACTTATGTGTGACACTTTTAAAATGTGATAGGTTAATCTATAAGGATCTATTAGTGCATGTAATAAAAAGGGTGGACTTGCATGTCAATTTCCCCCCCCTAAGTAGTAGTGGCCGGCCATGACAAATAAGGTGGACAAAGTGTGATGGGCAAAACATGTCATAAACATGTTATGTTGGTGTTTCATGGGAGGAATGATAAAATAAGGAGCATGGTAATAAAATAATGGAAGGGAAAATGATGAAAACAAAGAAAAAAAAAGTGTCCATCCTTTTACATTTTTTGGCCGAAAGTTCTAAGGAGGAAGGAAGAAGGAAGGTGCTCTCTTGCTTCATGTTCGGCTTGGAAGAGGATTAGGAAGAGGTTCGGCCATACTTGTATCTAGGTTAAGGTATGTTGATGTTGTTCCATGAGACTCATGCATGCTTTTAGTTGTTAGCTTGAGTTCTACCTAGCCCATGGTTCAAGTCTTTGCTATGTCATGGAGATGATATTCGGCTAAGGTGGATTGGTGTTGATGTCATTTGCATGCTAAAAGTGAAGCTTTGTAAGGATACATGTGAGGGTGGATTGATGACTTTTGAATTTTCTTTTTAGCATTTTTGAGTTAGACATTAAGTTCTTTGTTTAACCATGACCAAAATTGAAATGGTATGGTGTTTTGATGCATTCGGCCATGGTAGGAAGTAGAAGAGAAATATGGTTGTTGTTCACGTTATTTGGATGAGAAATGGTAGTAAGGTGAAGTGCAATTGTTAGTGTTTGATCTACTAGTGTATATAGTTGTACTAGCCGAGTTTTGAAATTGAAAAAGGGCTTGAGCACCATGTGTGGTATTGAGATTGTTTGAGTAAATTCATAGTCATTTATATGATGAATTCGGTTGTAGATATACATGGTTGAATAAGATGCACGCATGAATGAATAGATGGATTGGTGTTGCATGTGTTCGGTTATAGGTAAGCATGATGATGAATCTATCTTGACTTGGATAATCGGCTCAAGGAGAAATTGCTAAAGTGCTTAGTAATTGATATTAGGTTAATGATGTGTGTTTTCGGTCATAAAGGTGCACATGAGGAAATGTTAGATTAATTGTATTAAATTACTCAATGTGATTAAAAATGCGTATGACCGTTTTGTATTTGAGCTAAAAGTGGCCATATGACCTATCAAACTCCTTGTCATATTCGGCCATAAGCTAGCATAATGAGACTTTAATAAGTTAAATTTGTTTGAATTAGCTCAAGAGCTTAGAGGACCAAAGTTGGATAAGGGAAAGGAAAAAGTGATCGAATAGCCGCCGAAATCGTCGACCACTTCCGAGGTAAGTTTTAAGTGATTAAACGTTGAGTAAATTCAATCATAATAGGAAATAATGAGTTGATTTAATAAGATATGATGTGGTCATGATATGTCTTAAACTCAAATGGTAAGTTCATAAGTGTTTGGACTTGGAAATTTAAGAGCAAATTGTAATAATTTGCTTTGGACAGCAGCAGCAGTAATGTGATTTTTGAAAATCACTATAAATTGTTGGTGTGGAATTATAGGCTGAATAAAATATGTAATCAAAGCTTAGTCAGTCTAGTTTCTTATAAAAGAGACCGTGGAAGCAAAGAAATTTCCTATAAAGAGATATTTAAAGTTGTGTGGGACAGTGTCAGAATGACTCCGAAATCCCCTGTTCTGTTTTTGGAAAATCATTAAAATTTGTACAAAAATGGTTATAAGATAAGACTTATACGCTTAGACTCCTTAATGAGTCTAGTTTCAAATGAAATCAAATAGAACACATTATGAATTTTGTACAATGAAAAATTTGATTCGTAGTGAAGAATGGTCAGATTAGTCAAACAGCAAAACAAGGGAAACTTTAAGAAAAAATCTGGTATTGATTGGCCAAACCTAAAATTCTGGAAATTTTTTGGATGGAAGATATACGAATCTTTATTCAGGGAAAATTAACGGCAAGTGATTTGGAGTTTTGTAGCTCCAGTTATAAATAATTTAGTGACTATTGCTCAGGAAAACAGCTCGTAGTGAATATATGATTTTGTTGTAAACATGGATAAAACTTGTTTTAGTTGCTCATAAGCTATTGATTAAACCCATACGTGAATTCCAAATCGTGATATTGTAAAACGATATATGAGTGTTAGACGGATCTTGATATTAAAATTTGTGAAATTGTAAGTTTATGAGTATTCGAATATGAAATGATAGTATGGCGTGAAATTGAATTATTCATTGGAAAATGATTGATGTAGATTCAGCCAAGACAAAGTGTATACATGATAGTATATGTGGTATGTGAAGTATATTTGGATAATTGTGATGTGAATACATGAAATTTTATATTTTGATTTAGGATTTTATGTGATGAATGTGAATGTGTATATATGAGATAAGGCCGAATGGCCAATGTGATGAATGTGAACATGCATATATGTGATAAGGCCGAATGGCCAATGTGATGAATGTGAGCATGCATATGTGTGATAAGGCCGAATGGCCAATGTGGTGAATGTGAACATGCATATATGTGGTAAAGCCGAATGGCTAATGTGAAATATGTATGAGATATGTATATGTGGTAAAGCCGAATGGATAATGTGAAATATGTATGAGATATGTATATGTGGTAAAGCCAAATGGCTAATGTGAAATATGTATGAGATATGTATATGTGGTAAAGCCGAATGGCTAGTGTGAAATATGTAGGCGATGTGCATATATTGTGGCCAAACGACCAAATGTGAAAGGTGTGTATTATTAGATATTCGATGAGGCAAATGAATTACAAATATGATAGTCGATGTGAATATTGTAACATGTGATTAAATGTACATGAAATTTGGAAATATATTCCGGGTAAGACCCGATGACTACGTGTGGTGATTATGTCCAGGTAAGACCCGATGACTACGTGTGGAGATTATGTCCGGGTAAGACCCGATGACTACGTGTGGAGATTTTGTCCGGGTAAGACCCGATAACTTCGTGTAGAGATTTCGTCTGAGCTAAAGGTCTCGCCGATAATCCGAGAAGAGGTTAAAGCTATAAGACTTCGTAATAAGAATTACTTATAAATATATATTCAATGCAAAAGGTTAAATAGGTATGTACTCCAATTTTATATGTGAGCTTGATTTGAACTAAATCATAAGGTAGTTATGTGATGCATACGAGAGCAATCTATGAGACTATTCCTATGTTTATGTGACATTGGATCAGTGTGAGAGGTTATGTGAAATCATACAATATATATCTATGTCACATGAGCTCACTTTTATGTGAAAGTTTATCTGCCTATTGTATATGATGAGATGTGCATATTCGGTAAAGGGATGGTATGCCCGAAGGAAGAGTGAAATAAAAATACGAGCAACTATGTTATAATTTGATTGTTATCCGTTGACACTGCTTAAAACTTACTAAGCATTGTAATGCTTACTCCATTTACTTTGTTTTCTCTGTTTTATAGATCTCATTGCGAAGCTACAGGCTCGAGGATCGTCAGCAACTAGTCACACTATCACTATCCACTGCTTGTTACTGTTATGTTTAGAATTATTTTATGGCATGTATAGAATAGACTAGTGGCGGAAGAATATTTTTGGTTAATGTATATAAGCCATGCGAAAATGGCATCTTTGAATGTTTACTTAGAGAAGTTTAAATTTTATCCCTGGCTGTGCTTAGTACTTATTTAAATGAATGATCTTTATTTCAAGAAAAAGTTCAAAATTTTACTGTTCTGACATGAGTTACAAGTCCGGTAATGCCCCTTACCTATTCCGGCGACGGTTACGGGATAGGGGTGTTACATTTTAATTAAGGGCATTTTGGTCATTTAGTTATTAAAATGAATTAAAAACAAAATTAAAAGCCAATCTTTGTCCATCTTCAACCCCTTGGCCAAATTTCACATGAGAAAGACATAGATAGGGTTTTTCAAGCTTCCAAGCTCGATTATAAGTCCATTTTAGCCCCGTTTTTAATGTTCTTTACGTTTTTGGAGTCTCGATAACTTGATTAAGCTTATTCTAGCAATAATTTAACCTAGGGTTTATATTTGGAAAAATACCCATAGGTGAAATGCGTTTATTTTTATGTTTTATGGTAGAATATGAAGCTTGAAATTGTGTTAAACAACTTTTGCTAAGCGATTTTACGTGAAAACGAGTAAAACGACATAATCGGTAAAAATACCTAATGTTCATAAGTACATGTTAGAGTGAGAATTTGATGTTGCCATAGAAAGGGAAAATAATAAGCATGTCATAAAACATAAGAAACTAGGATGAAGTTTAATTTCTGAGCCTTGGGGAAAAAATGTAAATAAGTAAAAGTTTAGGGACAAAAATGTAATTTTGTCAAAGTTTGAGTCAAGGACTATTTTAATAAATGTGAGTATGAAATAAGCTAAATTTGTTATTTTAGATCAAGAGAAACAAGATTCGAGTCGTGATCGAGGGAAAAATAAAGTTTACGAGGAATAGGCTCGATTTCTAACATTTTGTACCAAGGTAAGTTCATGTGTAAATGTAGTAACATAATGGTCATTTTATGTAATTTATTGTTATTTATATGATATGATGATTATTATCATGAAATATTATGCTTTGTGGATTATTATTTAGTAAAATGCAAATTATGTGAGCTACTTGATAAATATGAAATGCTACCAAGTATCAGTTCTGACATTCCGTGGAAGACGGCAAAGATGTGTTCAACGGGTGAATCTTAAGTGAATAAGGAGAATACTTACGACGAAGGTGACATTGGTAAGTGTGGTGAAAAAGAAAATTTGGACAGGTATGCGCTTAAACCCTCGGGTTGAGAACTTGGTATGATGAAATTGTGGTAAGATAGTAAATGCAAATGTAACATGAAAGTCTTGGTGATATTTATACAAATGATGTTTTATGTTGGATTGCATGATTATGTTACTTGCTATTTACTTGTGAACTTATTAAGCATTTATACTTACTCCTTCCTTTCCATTCTTTGTTGTTTTGACAAGCCAGCTCAGAAATTGGGAACAGTCAGAGGCTCGCTCACACTATCCGTGGACCATTTTGGTATAGTGGCTTGTATATTTTGAGTATGGCATGTATAGCATTATAATCATTTTGTATATATGATCTTATGATATGGCTATTGGGTGGTAAGGAAATGTTTGGTAATGATTAGCTATTGGAATGGCTAATCAAGATCATATTTGGTGTGATGTATACTTAATGTGCTATCTAATCCATGGAAATTCATAAAAAGGTGAAATTTGCTATAAAACAATATCATACAACAACAATGATGTGAGTTTAAAAATCACTAAAAATAGTAGAGATAGAAATAGATGATGAATAAAATATGAAATTGAAGCTTATTGAGTCTATTTTCACATGGAAGAAAAACAACAAGCAAATAAGTTGTATTTTATGAGAAATGCGAGTTCTAGTGGAATAGGGTTAGAGTGATTTTTGAATCCCCTATTCTGACTTTAGAAATTCACTAAAAATTTTACAAAAATAATAAGGTCTCATACTTTATATGTATAGGTTTTTCATTGAGTCTAATTATAAGAGAAACAAATGGCATAGTCATCTGAATTCTGTAAAGAGAGAAAAGTGATTTGTAGTGAATAGAGGTCAGAGTATTCGAACACTGAAATAGGGAAAAGTTTAACTAATAAACTGTACTAATTGGCCAGACCAAAAATTCTGGAAAAACTTTAGTAAATAGATATATGAGTCTAGTTTCAGGAAAAATTTACGGATTTTATTTTTGAGTTTTGCAACTCAAGATATGATTTTTTTAGTGACTGTGACGTAGATGGGCAGTTTATTACGAAAGGTGAAATAAATTGTTTGAAATTGTTTAAGTGATAATTTAAGTCTGTAACACCTTGTGCTCGACTCTGGCGACGGTCTCGGGTAAGGGGTGTTACATTTGGTGCTATCAGAGCTACGGTTTAGTCGGTTCTCGAACTAACGTGGCATATGTACGGGTTTTGCTATACATGCCGTATATATGTTGTGATAGTGTGACGACTCCTGACCTTTAAAATGATTTTTTTATAGTAAATGGATCTCGATCCAGTTGTGGCTGATGATGTAGAGAGTATGCGCCAGCTCCTACTGAAGGGGCGGTGCCGACTGAAAATCGACCTCCTACTGTTAGTCAAGGAGGAGGAGAAGGGGCTCGAGAAGCCTTTCTCCAGATGATGAATGCATGGTACACCAAGTTCGTTTGTACGAACTGGAATGCTTAACAACCTCCCCCACCTCCCCTGATTCCTCAACCTGTACCCCTGATACCTCAAGGTATGGATCTGATGAAATTTCACAGAACCCCAGTTGATAGAATTCGTAAGCAAGGGGCTGAAGAATTCAGGGTAAATGTTGATGATGATGCCGAGAAAGTAAAATTTTGGCTTGAGAATTCTATTCGGGTATTTGATGAATTGTCTTGTACACCTGAAGAGTGTTTAAAATGTGCTATATCCTTGTTGAGAGATTCAGCCTATTATTGGTGGAAGACATTGATTTTAGTGGTACCAAAAGAGAAAGTGACTTGGGAGTTCTTTCAAGAAGAATTTTGGAAGAAATACATTAGTGAAAGATTTATTGAACAGAAGCGTAAAGAGTTTCTCGAGTTGAAACAAGGCAACATGACAGTTACTGAGTATGAAAGGGAGTTCATTTGGTTGAGTAAGTATGCTAGAGAATGTATTCCTTCAGAGGCTAAAATGTGCAGACGATTTGAAGACGGACTCAATGAAGACATCAAAGTATTTGTAGGAATTCTTGAGTTGAAAGAGTTCATAGTACTTGTTTGTCAGGCTTGCAAGGCTGAAGAACTAATTAAAGAAAAGAGAAGAGGCTGAGACTAGAAATTTGAAGAAGAGACCGATGAGCAGTGCATTCCCACCGTAATATAGAAAATCCAGAGATATGTATTCTCGTTCTCATGTTTCGGTCAGACATTCGTATGGGAATCGTAAGAAGCAAAATGTGGGTTTTAAATCTCAGACTACTTTTGTGGCTAGTGTGGGAAATTCAAGATTTGTTAGACCCGAGTGCCAACGATATGGTAGAAGTCACCTTGGTTCATGTAGAACTAACGAATGTTATGAGTGTGGTTCTCCAGATCATTTTATTAGAGACTATCCCGAGAGAATTGAAAAAGAAAAATTTCAGAGTGTAAAACCTAGTGGTGCAGTTTCGAGAGGAAGATCTTCGAGAAATGGTAGGAATGAGGCAAGCGGTAAGAATGTAGTCAGAGATTCAACATTCAAATCTAAAGCTAGAGCTCCGGCTAGAGCTTATGCCACAAGGGCGCGTGAAGATGCTTCATCTCCCGATGTGATCACTGGTATTTTCTCTCTTTATGATGTTAACATTATTGCTTTGATTGACCTCGATTCTACTCATTCATCTGTGTGCATGAAATTGGTGTCTAATATGAGTATACCTGTTGAGTCTACGGAATTTATGATTTAAGTGTCAAACCCATTAAACAAATGTGTTATAGTTGATAAAGTATGCAAGAAATGCCCTTTAATGATTAGAGGTCATTATTTTCCGGCTGACTTGATGTTGTTGCCATTTAATGAATTTGATGTTATTTTGGGTATGGATTGGTTGAAATTGCATGATGCTATAGTAAATTGTAAAGAAAAGGTTATTGAATTAAAATTTGAAAATGGTAAAATTCTACGGGTTGAATTAGACGAATCAAAGGCATCGCCTAGTGTGATTTCTTCAATGTCGACTTAGAGATATTTGAGAAAGGGTTATGAAGCTAATTTGGCATATGTGTTGAATACAAAGGAATTTGAGAAGAAAATTGAATTAGTGCCGATTGTATGTGAATTCGCGGATGTATTTCCAGAAGAGTTGTCGGGTTTGCCTCCTGTCAGAGAAGTAGAATTTGGTATTGAGTTGATACCGGGAACAACCCCGATCTTGATTGTTCCATATAGAATGGCACGAACAAAATTGAAAGAATTAAAGTCACAGTTGCAAGAGTTAACTGACAAAGGCTTTGTAAGACCGAGTATTTCGCCTTGGAATGCTCCAATATTATTTGTGAAAAAGAAGGATGGTTCTATGAGAATGTGTGTAGACTATGGGCAGTTAAATAAGGTAACAATCAAGAACAAGTATCTGTTGCCGAGAATTGACGATTTGTTTGATCAGCTGAAAGAGCAACATGGTTTTCAAAGATGGACTTGAGGTCTGAATATTACCAGCTGCGAGTAAAAGAGTTAGATGTGCCTAAAACTGCTTTTAGAACAAGGTACGGCCATTATGAACTTTTAGTTATGCCATTCAGTTTGGCAAATGCTCTTGCTATGTTTATGGATTTAATGAATCGTATATTTCGGCCATACTTGGACAAGTTTGTTGTGGTATTTATTGATGATCTCTTAATTTATTTGAAAGATGAGATAGAGCATGCTGAGCACTTGAGGATAGTTTTGCAAACTTTGAGAGATAAGCAGTTGTATACCAAATTTAGTGAGAGTGAATTTTGGCTTCGAGAAGTTGGATTTTTGGGTCATATTGTTTTAGGTGATGGTATACGGGTTGATCCCAGTAAAATTTCAGCTATTCTTGATTGGAAACCGTCGAAGAATGTAACTGAGGTTAGAGGTTTCTTGGGTCTAGCTCATTATTATCAATGGTTTGTAAATGGATTTTCTATAATTGCTACTCCTATGACCAAACTACTCCAAGGATGTTAAATTTGAATGGACAGAAAAATGTCAATAAAGCTTTGAGAAATTGAAAAGTTACTGACTGAGGCGCCAGTGTTAGTACAACTTGGTCAGGTAAAGAATTTGTGGTGTATAGTAATGCTTCTCTAAATGGCTTGGGATGTGTACTTTTGCAAGAAGGAAAAGTGATGGCTTATGCTTCGAGGCATTTGAAACCTCATGAAAGGAATTATCCGACTCATGATTTGGAACTGGCTGCTATAGTGTTTTCTTTGAAGATTTGGCGACATCATTTGTATGGTGAAAAGTGCCGAGTATATACCGACCACAAAAGTCTCAAGTATTTGATGTCACAAAAAGACTTGATTTTGAGACAACGGAGATGGTTAGAATTATTGAAAGATTACGAGTTTGTGATTGACTACCATCCGGGGAAAGTGAATGTGGTTACCGATGCTTGGAGTAGAAAGTTGTTGTTTGCTTTGAGAGCTATGAATACTCTGTTGACGGTGTCTGACGATGGTTCGATTCTCGCAGAGTTGAGAACAAGACCGATATTTTTACAAGAGATTTGTGAAGCTCAGAAAAGTGACAAAGATTTGCAAGCCAAGAGGAAGCAATGTGAGGCTGATACAGGATTAGGTTTCAGAATCGGTTCTGATGGTTGCTTGATGTTTAAAGATTGGATTTGTGTACCGAAAAATGATGAGTTAATTTAAAAGATCTTGCATGAAGCACATAGTGGTTGTTTGTCAATTCACCAAGGCAGTACAAAAATGTATAATCACTTGAAGAAAATGAATTGGTGGAACACAATGAAAAGAGATATCTCCGAGTTCGTATCAAAATGCTTAATTTGTCAACAAGTGAAAGCTGAACAACAAGTGCCTTCGGGACTACATCAGCCTATCATGGTTCTCGAGTGGAAGTGGGATTGAATTACTATGGATTTTGTATCAGGGTTGCCGTTAACTCCGAGGAAGAAAGATGCCATCTGGGTAATAGTCGACAGATTGACTAAATCGGCTCATTTTATTCCGGTATGTACTGACTTGCTCTTAATAAGTTGGCTAAATTGTATATCAATTAGATTGTTAGACTCCACGGAGTACCTTTGTCGATCATTTCGGATAGAGATCAGAGATTTACATCGCGGTTTTGGCAAAAGCTGCAAGAGGCATTAGGTACGAAGTTAAATTTCAGTATTGCCTTCCATCCACAGACTGATGGACAATCAGAGAGAGTAATTCAGATTCTTGAAGACATGCTCAGATGTTGTGTATTGGAATTCCAAGGTAGTTAGGAAAGATACTTACTGTTGGTAGAATTTCCCTACAATAATAGTTATCAGATGAGTTTGAAGATGGCACCTTATGAAGCATTGTACGGTCGTAAGTGTCAGACGCCATTGTATTGGACTAAACTCAAAGAAAATCAGATTTACGGAGTTGATCTAATTACAGAAACCGAAGAAAAAGTGAAAGTGATTCGAGATTGTTTGAAAGCTGCTTCAGATAGATAGAAATCCTACACGGATTTGAAACGAAAAGAAATCGAGTTTCAAGTCGGCGATAAGGTATTTTTAAAAGTGTCTCCATGGAAGAAAGTTCTTAGATTTGGTCAGAAAGGCAAGTTGAGTTTGCGTTTTATCAAATCGTATGAAATAACTGAAAGAATTGGACCAATAGCATATCGGTTAGCATTACCACCTAAATTAGAGAAGATTCATGATGTGTTCCACGTATCTATGTTACGCCAATATCGTTCGGATCTTTTATATGTAATTTCACCGACGAAAATTGAGCAACAATCGGATATGACTTATAATGAAGAACCGATTAAGATTTTAGCTCGGGAGGTCAAGCAACTAAGAAATAAAAGTATCGCTCTCATGAAAGTATTGTGGCAAAATCATGGGGTATAAGAGGCTACATGGGAGCCCAAGGAAACTATGAGGAATCAACAACCACACCTATTTACCGGTAAGATTTTCAGGGACGAAAATCCCTAAAGGGGGGAGAGTTGTAATATCCCGAATTAGGGCTTAATCAGAATAGTGGTTTCAAGACGACAAATTTGAGATAGAAATAATTATTTTATTATCATTTTAAGGTCTATGACATGATTTCATGATTGTGTGAAAATTTCGTTTAGAAATTTTATCGATAGAGGGTCCAATTTGATATTTAAGACTAAATTGCAAAAGTTGTAAAATGTGTGTTCTAGTTCACAAAGGTACTAAGTACTTGTGAGTAATGGGTTTTAAAGTGGAGGTCCTTGGATAGCAATTAGACCATTATACTTGTTTGGACAAAAATTCCTAAAGGAGGATAAAACACCATAGTTTTTAATTAAGGGCATTTTGGTCATTTAGTAATTAAAATGAATTAAAAACAAAATTAAAAGCCAATTTTTGTCCATCTTCAACCCCTTGGCCGAATTTCAAATGAGAAAGACATAGATAGGGGTTTTCAAGCTTCCAAGCTCGATTGTAAGTCCATTTTAGCCCCGTTTTTGGAGTCTCGATAACTTAATTAAGCTTATTCTAGCAATAATTTAACCTAGGGTTTATATTTGGAAAAATACCCATAGGTGAAATGCGTTTATTTTGATGTTTTATGGTAGAATATGAAGCTTGAAATTGTGTTAAACAACTTTTGCTAAGCGATTTTACGTGAAAACGAGTAAAACTACATAATCGGTAAAAATACCTAATGTTCATAAGTACATGTTAGAGTGAGAATTTAATGTTGCCATAGAAGGGAAAAATGATCAGCATGTCATAAAACATAAGAAAATAGGATGAATTTTAATTTCCGAGCCTTGGGGCAAAAGTGTAAATAAGTAAAAGTTTAGGGGAAAAATGTAATTTTGCCAAAGTTTGAGTCAAGGACTATTTTAATAAATGTGAGTATTAAATAAGCTAAATTTATTATTTTAGATCAAGAGAAACAAGATTCGAGTCGTGATCGAGGGAAAAATAAAGTTTACGAGGAATAAGCTCGATTTCTAACATTTTGTACCAGGTAAGTTCATGTGTAAATGTAGTAACATAATTGTCATTTTAATTAATTTAATGTTATTTATATGATATGATGATTATTATCATGAAATATTATGCTTTTTGGATTATTATTTAGTAATATGCAAATTATGTGAGTTACTTGATAAATATGAAATGCTACCAAGTATCGGTTCCGACATTCCGTGGAAGACGGTAAAGATGTGTTCAACGAGTGAATCTTAAGTGAATAAGGAGAATACTTAAGATGAAGGTGACATGTTGGTAAGTGTGGTGAATGAGAAAATTTGGACAGGTATACGCTTAAACCCTCGGGTTGAGAACTTGGAATGATGAAATTGTGGTAAGATAGTAAATGCAAACTTAACATGAAAGTCTTGGTGATATTTATACAAATGATGTTTTATGTTGGATTGCATGATTATGTTACTTGCTATTTACATGTGAACTTACTAAGCATTTATGCTTACTCCCTCCTTTCCATTCTTTGTAGTTTTGACAAGCCAGCTCGGAAATTGGGAAAGGTCGGAGGCTTGCTCACACTATCCGTGGACCTTTTTGGTATAGTGTCTTGTATATTTTGAGTATGACATGTATAGCATTATAATCATTTTGTGTATATGATCTTATGATATTACAATTGGGTGGTAAGGAAATGTTTGGTAATGATTAGCCATTGTAATGGCTAATCAAGATCATATTTGGTGTTATGTATACTTAATGTGCTATTTAATCCATGAAAATTCATAAAAAGGTGAAATTTGCTATAAAACAATATCATAAAACAACAATAACGTGAGTTTGAAAAATCACTAAAAGTAGTAGAGATAGAATTATATAATGAATAAAATATGAAATTGAAGCTTATTGAGTCTATTTTCATATGGAAGAAACAAAACAGGTAAATGAGTTGTATTTTATGAGAAATGTGAGGTTTAGTGAAATAGGGTCAGAGCAATTTCTGAATCCCCTTTTATAACTTTAGAAATTCACTGAAAATTGTAAAAAAAAATAATTAGGAGTCATACTTTATATATACTTTAAGTAATAAACTGTACTAATTGGCCTGACCAAAAATTCTGGAAAAAATTACTAAATAGATATATGAGTCTAGTTTCAGGAAAAATTTATGGATTTTAATTTTGAGTTTCGTAACTCAAGATATGATTTTTTTTAGCGACTGTGACGCAGATGGGCAGTTTATTACGAAAGGTGAAATAAATTGTTTGAAATTGTTTAAGTGATAATTTAAGTCTGTTAACGCCTCGTGCTAGACTCCAGTAACGGTCTCAGGTAAGGGGGTGTTACAAAACCTCAAGGGCTAAAACAAGTTAAACAAGAGACACGCCAAGTAGGTGGAATTCCTTGAGTCATTTTTGTATGTAATCAAATATAAAAAGGTAATGAAAATGTCATAGTAGGTGCATTATCGAGGAGGTATGCCCTTATTAACCAATTAGATTCGAAACTACTTGGTTTTGCCCATTTGAAAGAACTTTATGAAAATGATTTTGATTTCCTAAATTATATAAGGCTTGTGAACACGGAGCTTTTGAAAGATTTTATAGGCATGATGGTTACCTTTTCCGAGAAGGTAAGCTTTGTATTCGTCAAGGACCGTTCGAGAGATTCTCATAAATGACACGCATAGCGAAGGCCTCATGGGACATTTTGGAGTTACAAAGACATTGGCCATGCTCCACGAGCATTTCTTTTAGCCAAAGATGAAATATGATGTGGAAAGAGTGTACAATCGATGCATATCTTGTAAAAAGGCGAAGTCTTGAATCAAACCACATGGATTGTACACACCATTGCCTATCCCCGAGGAGCCTTGGGTTGTTATCTTGATGGATTTCATCCTAGGTCTTCCTAGAACTAAAAGTGGAAAAAATTTGATATTTGTAGTGGTTGACCAATTCTCCAAAATGGCATATTTTATTGCTTGTAATAAAACTGATGACGCTTTATATATTGCAAATTTGTTTTTTAGAGAAGTCATGTGTTTGCATGGAGTTCCGAGGACTATAGTGTCCGATGAAGATGCAAAGTTCCTCAGCCACTTCTAGAGAACATTATGGGGAAAGCTTGGCACAAAACTGATGTTTTCTACGACATGCCACCCGAAAACAGATGGACAAATTGAAGTGGTGAATTGAGTCTTGTCAACATTGTTGAGGGCAATTATAAGGAAGAATCTCAAGACATGGAAGGAGTGCTTGCCACACATTGAGTTTGCCTATAACTGATCTGTTCATTTAGCGACTAAACATTCTCCATTTAAATTCGTTTATGGTTTTAATCCTTTAACACCTCTTGATTTGATTCCTTTACCTAATGATCAACTTGTGAATATAGATGCCAAACGGAAGGTTGAGTATGTGAAGCAACTACATCAAAAGGTGAAGAAGAATATAGAAGCGAGAACCGAACAATATGCGCATAAAGCCAATAAAGGAAGAAAACGTGTAGTTTTTGAACCCAGAGATTAGGTTTAGGTGCATATGAGAAAAGAAAGGTTTCTAGCCCAACGAAGTTCCAAATTGCTACCAAGAGGAAATGGTTCTTTTCAAGTTTTGGAAAGGATCAACGATAATTCATATAGACTTAATCTTCCAGGTGAGTACAATGTAGGTGCAAGTTTTAATGTATCTAACCTATCTCCTTATGATGTAGGCGATGATTTGAGGAAAAATCACTTCGAAGAGGGAGGGGATGATACGATTTGAGTACAAGGTCTCTTTTCATAAAACTTTCAAAACAGATTTCAAGTGAAATAAATGGTCTTCTAAGGACTTACTGTAAAGTAAGATATCATCAAAATAAACTACACAGAATTTATCCATAAAAGCATGTAACACATAGTTCATTAAATGCATGAAGGTGCTGGGTCCATTAGTTAAGCCAAAAGGCATAACCAACCACTCATACAAACCATGTTTCATCTTAAAAGTAGTTTTCCATTCATCTCCTTTGCGTATTCAAATCTGATGATATCCGCTCTTGAGATCAATTTTTGAGAAAATTTGTGAGCCACTTAATTCGTCCAACATGTTGTCAAGGTGCGGTATGGGATGTCGATACTTGATTGTAATCTTATTGACCAGTCGGAAATCCACACACATGCGCCAAGTTCCATCTTTCTTTGGCACCAAAAGAACAGGAAAAATGCAAGGGCTAAGGCTCTCTCAAATATATCCCTTCTCCATTAACTCAAATACTTGCCCTTGAAGCTCTATGGTCTCTTAGGGATTACTTCGGTAAGCCGGTCGATTCAAAATTGTAGCTCTGGGTATGAAGTTGATTTGATGCTCGATCCCCCGAATAGGTGGTAACCCACTAGAGACTTCCTCCAGAAATACGTCGTCAAAATCCTGCAACAAATAAATAATTGTAGAAGGAAGGTTGATGTCCAATTCATTAGTATTGAGAAAACTCTCTTTGTATATGAGTACAAAAATTGACTGTTTCAGCAAATATGATTTTTGAATCTCTCTCTCTTTTGCATAAACACTTAGTTTTTCAGCCTCTTTTTCATCCTTAGTTTTTCAACCTATTTTTCTTCTCTCATTTTTTCAAATTTCTTTTCTTTTTCTTTTTCACTCTTTTCTTTTTGTTCTTTTTCTTTCAATTGCTCAATGGAGTTTTTAAATCTCAATTGATCCTCGTACACTTATTTTGGTGTTAAAAAAGCCGACGTCACATTCTTACCAAGATCCTTGAATGTGTAACAATTTGTGTAGCCATTGTGAATAACCCTTCGGTCAAACTGCTATGGCCTTCCCAAAAGTAAGTGGTTAGCATGCATTATCACCACGTCACACAAAACTTCATCGTTATATTTGCCTATTGAAAAGCCAACAATAGCTTGTTTTGTGTCTTTTAACTCGCCTCTGTCGTTAAGCCATTAAAGCTTATAAGGGTGCGGATGTTTGGTCGTTGGAAAGCCTAACTTCTCCACCAAGATGCTGCTTGCAACATTTGTGTAGCTTCCACCGTCAGTGATCACACTACACACTTTTCCTTTAACTTAGCAATATGTGTAAAGGATATTCTCGGGTTGCTGTTTGTTTTCCATACTTTGAAGACTTAAGCTACGCTTGATGACAAAGATCTCACCATCAATAGCATGCTCGAGATCTTCCTCCTTTTCGGTGCATCAGATTCATCTTCTTTCTCTTTATCTGTCTCAATCTCACCATTTGGTCTTATAACCATGGTGTTTCTATTTGGGCATTGGCTAGCGATGTGACCCCTCCCAAGGCACTTGAAGCACTTTATATCCCTTAACTAGCTAGACGTGGCTTCGTTTTTACCTTTGCTAGGTTCTCCACTCAGCTTGTTGGGCTTTGTGGACACCAAGGGTTCTTCTGCACAAAACGAAGCGTCTTTTTTGCTAGTATCTTGACCCTATTTTGAAGTGGAAGTGGGGTTGGAATAGGCTCAAACGGCACCTTTTCTTTTGAGTTGCTTCTCCACTTTAATAGCCATATGCACCATATCTACAACTTCAACGTAGCATTGTAGGTCCACCATATTAGCAATATCACAGTTTCATCTGGCTAAGAATCTCACCATGGTAGCCTCTCGGTCCTCTTCGACGTCAGCTCGGATCATGGAAATTTCCATCTCCTTGTAATAGTCCTCCAAGCTCAAGTTGCCTTGCGTAAGATTTATAAGCTTTTGATACAACTCCTGATGATAATATGCGGGAATGAATCTTTTACACATAATGGCTTTCATCTTGGCCCATGTGGACACAAGTTGTTCTCCGTTTCTTCTCCAGGTAATGGTAAGTTGATCCCACCATATAATTACGTAGTCAGATAACTTTATAGCCACGAGCTTGACTCTCTTGCTCTTCAAGTAATTGTGGCACTTGAAGACAAACTTGATCTTCTTTTCCCATTCTAGGTACGCCTCTAGATCAGTCCTTCCGTGAAAAGAAGGTATAGCCATTTTGATGTTCTTTAAATCGTTATCTACCCGTTCTCGCTCCCTATGCCTTCAATTTCTATGGTCTCGTTGTCTTTCACTCTGGATAGACGTGTGATCGCTATCCACATCACTAGGATCAAAGAGATCGACTTGGTTGAGCCTGGATCAACCTCGCTCCCTTCTCAAACTTTGGGAAGTTCTTTCTCGCTGGACCCGTTCTTCTAATTGATCTATTCATTCCTGCACGGGTTCTAGTTGTCTATGGAACATCTGTTCCATCTCACGAATGAGTGCTTTGTATGTCAAATCGGGTACTCCTCCACCGGCAGCAACATTTCTTACAAGATGTAAATGATCGCCTTCCGCTGCATTGATGCGAGCATGGCTAAGGAGCTAGCTGTCGAACCTATTGAGCTACCTTTAGGGCCAATTACTTGAGCAAGGGCCAAGAAGTTCAAGGAAGCCATTGTAAGCTACCTTGACCGAATATGAGGAGAGACCATCTTGAGGCATATTGATCGTTCATAAACTAGCTCCATAAGCGTCCCATGCATCTTACTCAAAGTTGAATTTTAGCTTTTATTATTTTTATTAATCATTTACTAGAATAAACATTATTAATGTTTAGTTATTTTTAATTTAAGTATTTAATGTGTCTTGAGTCTATTTAATATGTTCTAATTAGATTCGGTAATTAATTTGTCTTAAGTTAATTAATGTGTTCTAATTAGTTCAGCCATTTAATATGTCTTAAGTTTATTTAATGTGTTCTAGTTAATATAGCTACTTAATGTGTCATAAGCTTAGACAATTTAAATGAGTATTGAATGTGTCCTTAACCGAATTTATTGGGGTTTGTAGGTGTTCACAACAGCTGAATCAGCTAGCTAGATGTAATGGACGGCATTAAAAGAAATCAAAGCATTTGGAGCTGAATTAAAAACCAAGCTACTAATTACTCTTCTCCAAGTGCCTATTCGTGGAGATCAATGGACAAAAGCACATTGACACTAGGCGATTTAGCTTGCAGCTAATTTCACACCTTAGAGGCTATTTAAAATCGTATGTTCACACTTGGAGCTTGATTGAGTTCTTGTGTTCACACCATTTGGGCTATTCGTGCGTCACAACTTCAATTAAAAGGCTGCTACACATTCAGCTTCCCAATAGAGGATTAAAGGAGCTCATAACTCTTTGGATTATCAATTATTAGCAAGATTCAGCTCAGCTCATTAAGTGTACTCAATTAAGCTGATTAGGAATGTAAATAGGCTAAGCTATTGGCGTCACCTAGGTCTAGGAGTTGCTAAAAGTCATGTTAATCATATTTGGAGTTAAGTCAGCTCATTAATAGCTTAATTGGGCTAATTAATAGTTGTCCATTCGGCTGGAGCTAGCTCTGCCTATAAATACTTTGTTCATTCCATGTTGTAAGGACTTTTTCACATTTTATGAATATTATACTTCTTTGTGAGTGTTCAACTCTCATATTTCTCTCCAGACTGAATTGGCTTATCAAGACAAGTCTTGTGGCATCAATCCTATCTTTTCTTTGAACTTATCACTTGCATAAGTATGGCATTCATCTAAAACTCTAGATCCTATCTATCATAGATAGTGGGTCAAGGTTTTTTAGTTTTCAAAACCGATTTCTCCTAAGTGCTACTATAAGTTTTGGGTCAACATTGCTTATTGTGTTGGTTCATACTTTAGCCTTAGCCGAAATCATTTCATTGTCACTTAAACCATCTCAAAAAAAATTTGTTTAAGTGTATCTTTATCAATTTCGAGCCTTTTTTTGCAAACAACTCAACCTTAATTTTACGAATGGGCATCTAGACGACTCGAATCACAACACTGAAATGAGTTTGTATCATTTGGTATCAAAGCTAGTTTAAAACTAAGTAAGTTTGAGGTTTTCTTACTCCCAGATTAGTCTTAAAAAATAAAAAAAATTGTATAAAAAATTCAGCATCAATTGAAAGTCAAAGTGTGAAAATCATTTTTGGAAGTACGAAATTTCATTTGATTTAAAAAAAGAAAAAGAAAAGCTAGTTTGAAAGTGTTTCTACTGCTCGAAATCATTCTTTTCTCTGGTAAACCAATCAGTCACACTTCAAAGCTTGTCAAATTGTTTCTAGCTTACCCTTTTTTCCTAACATCAATCCCCACCCAACCGAGCATCACTTTTGCAAGCCGATTCCACAACAATTGTTGATTTGTCTAAGTAGTCCATTGAGAAATTGGAGAGACAAACTTAGTGGAAAAAGGCAAGAGTGCGGTGAGGTCAATAGAGTGAGAAAAGCTGAAAGAGTAATATTTTCTTTTAAGACAAATTGTGAGGATTGTTGTGAGTTAAACACAATGTCAAGAAGTCCGAAAAGGAATCCTATGGAAGGTGGTGGTGTACGTCCTATGAGAAACATTGCTCCTGGAGTTGGAGTGCCTGATTTGGCTCAACAAGCAATGATGCATGAATTCCAACAGTTGCTCCGAAACGAATTAGAGCCTCTTCATGAGCATTTGGAGCAATTGGACAAAGAAGTCCAACGCGAGAGGACACCACAAAATCCAAGGCGTGAGCATGGACATCATACGCTAAACTGAGATGACTTTTATGAGCCTAGTGACAATGAAAGTGACCAAGTTTCTATTCGAAGTGAAAGGTGATAAGGCCAAAGGAATCGACCTCCAAGAGAAAGAAATCGTGTTGATGACAACCTTAAGAACATCAAAATGGCAATTCTCCTATTCTAAGGGAAAAATGACCCCGAGTAGTATTTGGAGTGGGAAAAGAAGATTGAACTAGTCTTCGAGTGCCAAAACTACTTGAAGAGCAAGAAGGTGAAACTTTTTGTCATCAAGTTTTCGAATTACGCAATCATTTGGTGGGGTAAGCTTACGACGAGCCAGAAGAGGAACAAGGAGCGACCTATCTCCACTTGGGCCGAGATGAAGGCAATCATGAGGAAACATTTCATCCCTTCGTATTATCAACGAGAATTGTATCAGTGATTGTAAAATCTCACCCAAGGAAATTGGAGTGTCAAAGATTACTATAAAGAAATAGAGGTGGCCATGGTCCAAGCTAACATCGAGGAAGATCGTGAAGCAACAATGGCTAGATTTCTTATGGGTTTAAACCAAGATATTGCCAACATAGTGGAATTAAAACACTATGTCAAAGTGATGGACATTGTCCATATGGCTATTAAGATCGAAAAGCATTTGAAGCGAAAGGAAGCTAGCCGACCATATTCCAATGTCACAACCACTATAACAGCTCGGTTTAGACCCTAGTCTGAATAGTCATTTTAGGACCATAAATCTACGTCAAAAAAAATATTTTAATATTATTTTCTGTGTTTATTAAATGCAAATTAGTATGTGTAAAAATTTTGTATGAAAATTTAATCGTTTGTGTGCTCAATTTGAAAAAAAGGACCTAATCGTGTAAAATGTAAAAGTGGCATTCTATTTTTTAAAGTGCTTAATTGCTATGTCCTTGTAAATGAGAGGTCCTTATGTTGTTAATATGCCATTTATATTGTGAGTGGACATTTATAACCTTAATGTTAATGTTTTAAATGTTTATAATGCAAGGGTAAAATGGCAATTAATGAATTAATATATGATTAATAAAACAAAATGCATGAAATTAGCCATTTTGTTCATCATAGTGCTGAAAATATCAAAAAAAAAGAAAGAAAAAGGATTCCTAGGGTTCGGCCTTGATTTTTCTTTGATTAAGGTATGAGTTTTGTTCTGTTTTCGATAATTTTTACGTTTTTGTAATCGTTTCTTTGTGTTTTACTAAGCCCATGCCTCAATTTCTGATTTTGATGATGATTTTGAAATCTGCCATTGATGAAATTGTGAGCTTTATGAAGTTAGATGATAGAAAATGAAAGATATGTGTTAGATTAATATGTTTTGTCTTTGAATTTTTGATGAATTTGAGTAATTTGAACTAAATTATAAAAATGAGATTTTAAGGGACTAAAATGTGAAATAAATGAAATATGTGGGCTTATATGAACACCATATATATTTGGCTAAGCAAGTGTTTATGGAAATTTGGTGTATATTGTGATTTTATGAATTAGGGACTAAAAAGTGAAAACATGAAAATGTGAGGGCTAATTTGTAAAATGCCCTAAATATATATATGTGTTGATTTGGATGAATGTGTGATTGAATTAGTCAAATTTGAATGTGTTTAGATCAAGAACCAAAGAAAACGAAATTAGATCGGGGAAAGTGGAAAGTCTTTGAATATTCAACTTTGTTTGTTCAAACGTATGAGGTAAGTCTATATACGAATAAATGTGTTTGTAATGGTTTATTTATGCTTATATGCTATTGAACAATGATGAATGGCTTATTGAATTGAATATGAGATATTCGAGAAAGTATCGACAAAGTTTTGATGTCCGGAAAGCCCTGTACAAACCATAGGAATAGCTAGGATACATATGTCATGACATAGGATCCACTATGTGTTTTCATGTAAAACCACGTCTGGGACGTTGGCATCGACTTATGATTTATGTGTAAAACCATGTCTGGGACATCGACTTCGTATTTGATTTCGTGTAAGACCCTATCTGGGACAGTGGCAACGATATTTGATTACATGTAAGACCAAGTCTAGGACGTTGGCATTGTATGAGCTTTTCGAGTTATCTGCGTATCCTTATGATTCCTAATGATTCAACGGGCATTCCGAAAAAAAATGAATATATGAAATGTGTAATTGAATTAGGTACGTTTGAAATGTATACTATGTTTGAGAATAAAAGGTAAGTACAGTGATGATATATGAAATAAGTATGAGAAAATATGCTATATGAGCAAATGAATTGGGATTATGTGAATTGTGTATGAACTATGTAGTAAGTAATAGTATTTGGCCGTGAACTACATGAATGGTTTGGTTTATAATTGTGTTATATGATAAGTTTATTTGTATATGGCTTACTAAGCTTTTAAAGGCTTACTTTGTGTGTCTTTCAATTGCTTTATAGATATTGTAGCTACCGAGAGCTCGGGGATCGTTAAGGATCATCACCACACTATCGAACTTCTTTTTGGTACCTTTTGAAAATGTGAATATATTCAAGTATGGCATGTATAGGCTAGAAGTACTTTGATTATGTTTTGTGATGTATATATTTAGCCATGTGATATGGCTTGGTTATGGTTGTGATTATGATTTGATTTTGATATATGAAATATGATGTGTTTATGAATGGCCAAGAGATTTGGTAAGTTTGGTAAGTTTTTGGTATGTACTAATTGTGGAATTGGTAAGAATGTGGTATGAAATTGAATGAGTATATTAAGGTTATAAACCATATGTTTTGCTATGTTTTTGGCTTAAGGAATGACATGATTTGGTATGTGTTACAAGCATGAAAGTGTTGTAAATGAAATGGCATGAATGTTGAATGTTTTTGGTTGTGAATTGGTTGAAAATTTGGTATAAAATGATGTGGATTTGTTACTTGTAGGAAGGACCCAAAATGGCTGGAAAATTGGCCTTGTAAATGGCTTATTTTTGCCCATACGGGCAGAGACACGGGCGTGTGTCTCAGCCATGTTGCTTGAGGGCCATTTCGAAATGAGCCTGGGTAGACCACACGGTCACACACACACGGGCGTGTGCCAGGTCGTGTGGCCAAGTCAGTTTTGACCATGGGCTTGACACACAAGCATGTGGTCAGCCGTGTGGCTAAGTCAGTAGCCTCCATAATTTTCACACGACCAGGCACTCTGGCGTGTCTGATGGCTATGTGGAAAAGTCAGTATGTATGCCCTATTTTGACATGGCCTAGACACATGGGTGTGTCTAGTGCCGTGTGAGGCAGACAGCCTATTCACACGGGCGTGTGACCTGTATAACTTTGAAAAATTGTTTAAGTTTCAAAAATTTTGTAAGTGTTCGGTTTAGTCCCGACCCATTTCTAATGCATGTTTAAGGTCTCGATGACCTATATAAGGAACTCTATGGTAATGTTTGATTATGATTGTGGATGTTGTTTATGAATTATTTGTAAAAGGTTTCGATTTGTCCGATAACGCCTTTAACCCTAGTCCAGCGACAGATACGAGTTAGGGGTGTTACATTTGGTTGGTATCAGAGTTACGGTTCTCGCTATACATGCCATATTAGGACCTGCCATAGTGTGATGAATCCTGACAATGAAAATGTGTTTTTTTATATAGCAAATGGATCTCATACGAGCCGTAGTCGACGATGTTGAAAGCAATGCGCCTACTCCCGTACAAGGAACAGTGCCATCTCACCCTAGACCTACTACTAATAGTCATGACGGAGAGGCTAAGCAAGCCTTTTATCAAATGATGAGTGATTGGTTTACCCAATATATTCGTACTAATCTGGCTGTGTCACAACCTCCAACCCCGACTAATCCTCCACAAGTCCCTGCTATGCCACAAGTGAATCCGATTCAGTTAAGTAAGCCACCAGTTGATAAGATTAGAAAATATGGGGCTGAAGAATTTCGTGCTACTATGAATGATGATGCCGAGAGAGCCGAGTTCTAGGTAGAGAATACGATAAGAGTATTCAATGAATTATCATTGACTCAGGATGAATGCCTTAAGTCTGTCGTTTCACTTCTGAGAGACATGTCGTGTCATTGGTGGAAAACACTGATATCTATGATTCTGAGAGAGCGAGTCACCTGGGATTTCTTTCAAGTTGAATTCTGAATGAAATACATCAGTCAGAGATTTATCAATCAGAAACGTAAAGAGTTTCTTGAATTAAAATAAGGCCGTATGTCTGTTACAGAATACGAGCGAGAATTTGTGAAACTGAGTCAGTATGCACGAGAATGTGTCTCGACCGAAGAAATAATGTGTAAAAGATTTGAAGATGGTTTGAATGAAGATATCCACTTGTTAGTTCGAATTCTGGAAATAAAGGAATTTGTTGTGCTTGTTGAAATAGCCTGTAAAACTGAAGAACTCGGGAAAGAGAAAAGAAAAGCCGAGTAGAGATGAAAGAAAGAGATCTGCAAGTAAACCATTTCAGTCAGCGTCAAAGAAGTTTCGAGATGATTATAGCCGTTCAAAGGCTAATATGGGACATCCGAGTAGAGATCGTACGAGAACGCATTCGAGTTTCAGAGCTCCAACTACTTCAGTTGCAAGTGTTGGAAATGTCAGATAGAAGCGACCCGAGTGTAAACATTATGGTAAAAGACACCCCGGTAATTGTAGATTGTATGATCGAGCTTGCTTTAAATGTGGATCATTAGATCACTTTATTCGTGATTGTCTCGAGTCTGTTGAGCAAGAGATTGTGCAAAATCCGAGGCCAAATGGCAATACAGCTCGTGGTAGACCACCCAGAAATATGGGAAATGTGAGTGATAGTCAAAGAGGGGCTAAAGATACTACTGTTAGATCCAAGGCTTGCGAACCTGCCAAAGCCTACGCCATTCGAGCTCGTGAGAAAGCTTCATCTCCAGATGTTATTACTGGTACTTTTACTCTTTACGATACTTCTGTGATTGCATTGGTAGATCCGAAATCAATACATTCGTATATATGTATAAATTTAGTATCCAGTAAGACTTTTCCTGTAAAGTCTATTGAATTTGTGATTAAAGTATTGAACCCCCTAGGTAAAAGTGTTATAGTTGACAAAGTCTGCAAGAATTGTCCTTTAATGTTTCGAGACATTTGTTTTCTGGCCAATCTGATGTTATTACCTTTTGATGAGTTTGGTATAATTTTGGGTATGGATTGGTTAACTTTGCACGATGCTATTGTGAATTGAAAATGGAAAGCTATTGATTTGAGATGAAAGAATGATGAAATAGTCCGAATTGAATCTAGTTATTTGAATGGGTTATCGACTGTGATTTCGTCAATGAAAGCTCTGAGTATTGTGAGAAAAGGTTGTGAAGCTTACTTTTCTTATGTAATTGATTTGAAAGTAATAGAAAAGAAAGTGGAATCACTGCTTGTTTTCTGTGAATTCCCTGATGTATTCCCTAAAGAACTTCTTGGATTACCTCCGATTCAAGAAGTAGAATCTGGCATTGAGTTAGTATCGGGAACTACTCTGATTTCGATAGCTCTGTATAGAATGGCTCTGACCAAGTTAAAAGAATTAAAGTCTCAGTTACAAGAATTAAAGTCTCAGTTACAAGAGTTGACAGATAGAGGATTCGCAAGATCGAGTTCTCACCTTGGGGTGTGCTAGTTCTATTTGTGAAAAAGAAAGATGGTACGGTGAGAATGTGCATTGATTATCCTCAGTTGAACAAAGTAACTACCAAGAAAAAAATACCCTATGCCCCGAATTGACGATTTGTTTGATCAGTTGAAAGGAGCTACCATGTTTTCAAAGATAGATCTGAGATCAGGCTATTATCAGTTGTGAGTAAAAGATTCAGACATTCCGAAAACTGGTTTTCGAACGAGATACAAACATTATGAGTTTTTAGTTATGCCTTTCGGATTGACTAATGCACCAGCTATCTTTATGGATTTGATGAATCAAATATTCAGACCGTACTTAGATCAATTTGTTGTTGTGTTCCTTGATGACATTTTGATTTATTCACATGATGAAAATGAACATGTTGAACATTTGAAAATAGTGCTACAGACTTTGCGAGATAAGCAACAGTATGCGAAGTTTAGCAAATGTGAATTCTGATTACAAGAAGTCAGTTTTCTGGGTCATATTGTGTCAACATCAGGTATCTGAGTTGATCCGAGCAAAATTTCAGCTATTTTGGATCGGAAGTCTTTGAAAAATGTTTCGAAAATCTGCAGTTTTCTGGGACCGGCTGGTTATTATCGACGGTTTGTAAAAGACTTTTTGATGATTGCGACTCTATTGACGAAGTTGCTTCAGAAAGATGTGAAATTTGAATGGTCCGAAAAGTGTCAAAAAAGCTTTGATCAGTTGCAAACCCTATTGACTGAAGCTCTGGTGCTACACAACCAGAACCGGGTAAAGAATTTGTGATATATAGTGATGCTTCGTTGAAATGTCTGGGATTTGTTTTAATGCAGGAGGGCAAAGTCATAGCTTATGCTTCTAGACAGTTAAGACCGTACGAAAAGAACTATCTGACGCATGACCTTGAGTTAGCTACGATTGTGTTTACTTTGAAGATTTAGCATCACTATCTATTTGGTGAGAAATGTCATGTATATTCTAATCATAAGAGTTTGAAATATCTGATAACTCAGAAAGATTTGAACCTGTGACAGAGAAGATGACTAGAACTGTTAGAAGACTACGAGCTTGTTATCGATTATCATCAGGGAAAGGCCAATACTGTTGCTGATGCTTTGAGTCAGAAATCATTATTTGCCTTGCGTGCGATGAATGCTCACTGATGATGGTTTAGTTTTAGCTGAACTGAAAGTGAGACTTTTGTTCTTACAGTAGATTATTGATGCTCAGGAGGTTAATAATGAGATTATGGAAAAACGAGCTCAGTGTGATTTGAATCCTGATTCAAAAATTTGAATCAATAAAGATGATTGTTTAAGATTTCGAGATCAGATTTGTCTTCTGAGAAATCCAGAGTTGGTTCAGATGATTTTGAACGATGGTCATAATAGTTGTTTATCTGTACATCTGGGTAGTTCAAAAATGTATAATGATTTGAAATAGTATTACTGGTGGTCTGGAATGAAGAGAGATATCTCTGACTTTATTTAAAATGTTTAATTTGTCAAAAGGTTAAAGTTGAAATCAAGGGCCATCCAGTTTGCTACAACCGATTATGATTCCAGAATGGAAATAGGATAGAGTGGCAATGGATTTTGTTTCGGGTTTGCTCTTATCTCCGAGAAAGAAAGACGGGATCTGGGTTGTAGTTGATCGATTGACGAAATTAGCTCATTTTATTCTGGTACAATCGGATTACTCACTTGATAAGTTAGCTGAGTTATACATTTCTGATATTGTGAGATTGCACGGTGTGCTATTGTATATTGTGTCAGATAGAGAGATCCAAGATTCACTTCGCAATTTTGGAAGAAATTCCAAGAGGCTTTAGGTACGAAATTGCACTTCAGTACCACTTTTCACCCGCAGACGGATGGTCAATCTGAGCAGATTATTCGGATTCTTGAGGATATGTTGAGATGTTGTATTCTTGAGTTTGGAGGTACATGGGAATAGTATCTACCATTGATTGAATTTGCTTATAATAATAGTTTTCAATCGAGCATTCAAATGGCACCGTACGAAGCCTTATATGGTCACAAATGCCGTAGACCATTATATTGGTCTAAACTCAGTGAGAATAAGATACGCGGGGTTGATTTGATTAAAGAGACTGAACAGAAAGTAAAAGTAATTCGAGATAGTTTGAAAGTAGCTTCTGATCGTCAGAAATCATACGTAGATTTGAAAAGAAAAGATATTGAATTTGAAATTGGTGATAAAGTGTTTTTGAAAGTATCCCCGTGGAAGAAAGTACTTCGATATGGTAGAAAAGGTAAATTGAGTCTAAGGTTCATCGGACCGTATGAGATTATCAAGTGTATCGGGTCGGTTGCTTACAGATTGTTGTTGCCACTAGAGTTAGAAAAGATTCATAATATGTTTCATGTATCAATGCTTCAACGATACGGATCTGATCCCTCACATGTGATTTCTCCATTTGAGATTGAAATTCAGTCTGATATGACCTATGGAGAAGAACCGATCTGTATCGTAGCTCGTGAGACTAAAGAACTGCAAAATCAAAAAATTTCGTTAGTAAAAGTATTGTGCCAGCGACATGGTGTTGAAGAGGCTACGTGGGAGCTCGAAGATACTTGAGACAATAATATCTTAATCTGTTCAACGATAAGATTTTCGGGGACGAAAATCCCTAAGGGGGAGAGTTGTAATAGCCCGATTTAGACCCTAGTCAGAATAGTGGTTTTCAGACCACAAATTTGAGTCAAAAAATATTTTAATATTATTTTTCGTGTTTATTATATACGAATTAGTATGTGTGAAAATTTTGTATGAAAATTTAATCGTTTGTGTGCTCAATTTGGAAAAAGGACCTAATCGCATAAAATGTAAAAGTGGCCTTCTATTTGTTAAAGTGCTTAATTGCTATGTCCTTATAAATTAGAGGTCCTTATGTTGTTAATATGCCATTTATATGGTGAGTGAACATTTATGACCTTAATGTTAATGTTTTAAATGTTTATAATGCAAGGGTAAAATGGTAATTGATGAATTAATATATGATTAATAAAACAAAATGCATGAAATCATCCATTTTGTTCATCATAGTGCTAAAAATATCAAAGAAAAGAAAGAAAAAGGATTCCTAGGGTTCGGCCTTGATTTTTCTTTGACTAAGGTATTGGTTTTGTTCCGTTTTCGATAATTTTTACGTTTTTGTGATTGTTGCTTTGTGTTTTACTAAGCCCATGCCTCAATTTCTGATTTTGATGATGATTTTGAAATATGCCATTGATGAAAATGTGAGCTTTATGAAGTTAGATGATAGAAAATGAAAGATATGTGTTAGATTAATATGTTTTGTCTTTAAATTTTTGATGAATTTGAGTAATTTGAACTAAATTATAAAAATGAGATGTTGAGGGGCTAAAATGTGAAATAAATGAAATATATAGGCTTATATGAACACCATGTATATTCAGCTAAGCAAGTGTGTATGGAAATTTGGTGTATTTTGTGATTTTATGAATTAGGGACTAAAATATCAAAACGTGAAAATGTGAGGGCTAATTTAAAAAATGCCCTAAATATGTATACATGGATTGATTTGAATGAATGTGTGATTGAATAAGTCAAATTTGAATGTGTTTAGATCAAGAACCAAAGAAAATGGAATTAGATTGGGGAAAGTCGAAAGTTGTTGAATAGTCGACTCTGTTCATTCAAATTCGTACGAGATAAGTCTATATACAAATAAATGTCTTTGTAATGCTATTAAACAACGATGAATGGCTTATTGAATTGAATATGAGATATTCGAGAAAGTATCAACCAAATTTTGACGTCCAAAAAGCCCTGTACGAACCATAGGAATAGTTAGGATACATATGTCATGACATAGGATCTGATATGTATTTTCATGTAAGACCACGTCTGGGACGTTGGCATCGACTTATGATTTACGTGTAAGACCATGTCTGGGACATCGACATCATATTTGATTTTGTGTAAGACCTTGTCCGGGACAGTGCCATCGATATTTGATTACATATAAGACCATGTTTTGGAGGTTGGCATTGTACGAGCTTTCTAAGTTATCCGCGTATCCTTATGACTCTGAACGGTTCAAGAAAAGAAGGAATATATGAAATGTGTAACTGAATCAGGTACGTTTGAAATGTATACTATGTTTGAGAATAAAACGTAAGTACATGTGCAAGTGATGATATATGAAATAAGTATGAGAAAATATGCTATATGAGGACTTGAATTGAGATTATGTGAATTGTGTATGAACTATATTGTAAGTAATAGTATTTGGCCATGAATTACATGAATGGTTTGGTTTATAATTGTGTTATATGATAAGTTTATTTGTACATGGCTTACTAAGCATTTAAATGCTAACTTTGTGTGTCTTTCAACTATTTTAGGTAGATATAGTAGCTACCGGGAGCTCGGGGATCGTTGAGGATCATCACCACACTATCGAACTTCTTTTTGGTACCTTTTGAAAATGTGAATGTATTAAAGTATGACATGTATAGGCTAGAAGTACTTGACTATGTTTTGTGATGTATATATTTAGCCATGTGATATGGCTTGGTTATGGCTGTGATTATGATTTGATTTTGATATATGAAATGTGATGCAATATGACCAATATGATATGTTTATGAATGGCCAAGAGATTTGGTAAGTTTGTTAAGTTTTTGGTATCTACTAATTGTGGAATTGGTAACAATGTGGTATGAAATTGAATGAGTACATTAAGGTTATAAACCATATGTTTTGGTATGTTTTTGGCTTAAAGAATGACATGATTTGGTATGTGTTACAAGCATGAAATTGTTGTAAATGAAATGGCATGAATGCTGAATGTTTTGGTTGTGAATTGGTTGGAATTTTGGTATAAAATGATATGGATTTGTTACTTGTAGGAATGACCAAAAATGGGTGGCAAATTGGCCTTGTAAATGGCCTATTTTTGCCCACACGGGCAGAGAGATGGGTGTGTGTCTCAGCCGTGTTGCTCGAGGGCCATTTCAAAATGAGCCTGGACAGACCATACAGTCACACACACACGGGCATGTGCCAGGCCGTGTGGCCAAGTCAATTTCGACCACGGGCTTGACACACGGGTGTGTGGTCAGCCGTATGGCTAAGTCAGTAGCATCCTTAATTTTCACACAACCAGGCACACTGGCGTGTCTGATAGCCATGTGGACAAGTCAGTATGTAAGCCCTATTTTGACACGGCCTAGACACATGGGCGTGCCTAATGCCGTGTGAGGCACATAGCTTGTTCGCATGGGCGTGTGACCTATATAACTTTGAAAAATTGTTTAAGTTTCAAAAAAATTTGTAAGTGTTCGGTTTAGTCCCGACCCATTTCTATTGCATGTTTAAGGTCTCGATGACCTATATAAGGGACTCTATGATAATATTTGATTATGATTGTGGATGTTGTTTATGAATTATTTGTAAAAGGTTTTGATTTGTCCAATAACACCTTTAACCCTAGTCCAGCGACGGATACGGGTTGGGGGTATTACAACCATGAAATGGGGATAAAAAGCCAGTAAAGTCCCTATTCGATCCAAAGAGCCCATTGCAGCCACTAAGTCTAATCAGCCAAGTGGTGAAACAAGTAAAGGCAAGAACGAGTCTGTCCCTAATTGAACAAAGGACATAAAATGTTTCAAGTGCCAAGGGATGGGACACATAGCCAGTCAATGTCCCAATCAATGAGTTATGGTGGTTATGGCCAACAGAGAAATTGAGTTTGAATAAGAAAAGGAGGAACAGCCCGAAAACCCCACCGATGAAGAAGAAGATTTAGAATATCATGTTGAAGGTGAGATCCTCGTTGTTAAAAAACGTTTGAGTATTAAAAGTGTCAAAGATGAACAACAACGGGAGAACATATTCCACACTCGTTGGCACGTCTAAGGCAAAGTGTGCAGGATGATAATTGACAAAGGAAGTTGCACCAACGTCGCAAGCAGCATGCTAGTGGAGAGACTTGGCTTAGCCACGACTAAACATCCTATCCCCTATAAATTGCAATGGCTCAATGATGGTGGTGAACTCAAAGTGACCAAGCAAGCTGTTGTGGCATTTTCTATGGGGAAGTACCAAGATGAAGTGTGTGATGTGGTGCCAATGCATGCAGGCTATCTTCTGTTAGGGTGTCCATAGAAATTTGACCGACGTGCAATCCTCGATGGATACACAAATAGATATACTTTTAAACACTTAGGAAAGAATGTAACCCTAGCACCCCTCACCCTGAAACAAGTGTATGAGGACCAGCTCAAGTTGAAACAATCTATAGAAAAATCAAAAGAATAAGAATAAGAAGAAAAGGATGAGAAAGAAAAAGAAAAGAAAATAGAAAAAAAGAGAGGAAAAATTGAAAAGAGTGACTCAAAAACTCGAGCGGAAAGGGAAAAGAAAAAAGAGAGTGAAAATGAAAAAAAATGAGCATTTATGGAAGGAAAAGAAAAATGAGGAAATTACTTTTGATGAGGCAGCCCATTCTTGTACTCATGTACAAGGAAGGTCTTTTTGGAACTAACGAAATTTATTTTAACTTGCCCTCTTCAATTGTTTCTTTGCTATAGGATTTTGAAGACGTGTTTTCAGAGGAAGTACCAAGAAGATTGCCTCCCATTCGAGGCATAGAACATCAGATTGACTTCGTGCCCAGAGCCACGGTCCCTAATAGACCAGCCTATCGGAGAAACCCCAAAGAGACCAATGAGTTACAAAGGCAAGTGGCTGACTTGATGGAGAAAGGCAACTGATGCATGCATAGGAGCATCTGATGAATAATCAATTGGAACAAAATTAAAGTCGTCTATGTCAATACCGATTGGGTTGAAAGATGAGAAGAATTCAAAAAATCCAATTGAAATTCCCGATGGGCCTATGACTCGGGCTAGATCCAAGAAGCTCAAAGAGGCAATGTTATGGTTGATTCAGCAAGTTTGGCCTGAGCATGAGAAGTCCAATTTCTATTGGACTCAAGATAACGATCCAATTCCATGCAACGTATTGCATGTGACAGTTTGATTAGTATGAACAAACTCTTCAATTTTTAATTATGAATTCTGTTTGTTAAATGCATCTTTCTTTTACGATCTGTTTCATTATGTGTTTTGTTTGTTAAATGCATCTTTATTTAATGTTTTGAATTAATACATCTACATATTTTAAAACTTGTTTATTGAATATGTCTTTAGTTAATGCTTTACATTAATACATTAGCATCATTTAAGACTTGCATTATGTGTTTAATAAGTCATGCATTAAATCATCTCATTTGTTAATTTACTTCAAGTATGGTTTAAGTTGCATGTTCATTTAATTTGTGTGCGTGAGAGTTATTAAATATGCTATTTTTATTAGTGTTTTAAGTTATTATTTAATCTTAAATATCTATTTTGCAGGTGACTTTTCATATGATTAAAGACTCTTCAAAGTTGGATAGTTTCAAAGCTTTTAAAAGGACATTAAGGAGGCTGTTTAATGGACCAAAAGAGACTATTCAAGTCTGAACGTTTTTGGGGTCTTAAGTCTTCATCATTGTGACAGCCCAAAGTTGACCCTAGTCGAAAAGTGGTTTCGGGACCACGAAACCGAGTCTTATAAATAATTAAAAGTTATATTCTGTGTTTATGATGTGAGTAAATGCATGTGTGAAAGTTTCATGCATTAATTTGATCATCTTTATGTGAATTTATTAATATGGACTTATATGAAACTTTGTTGGAAAGTGAGAGGTTAATCTTACAATGGTCTAATAGTACATGCATTGAAAGGAGTGGTTTTGCATGTCAATTTACCCATGATAAACATAGTGGCCGGCCAAGGAAAGAATATGCTCCACTAATTCAAAATTAAAATAATTTTGTATTAACAAATGATTTAATAATTGAAATAAAAGGAATTAAATAAAAGAGAAGAAGGAGGATGGTGTTCATCTTCTTCTCATACCTCCCTCAAGCCGAAACAAGGATGAAAAAGAAGGGAAAACTTACCTAGAGCAATTCGGCATTCATCTTTAGCTATTAGGAGGTAAGCTTTGAATTTGTTGATTTGGCTTTATAATATGCTAAGTTAAATTGTGGATGCACTCTTGGTAATGTCAAGAAAGTTGAGATTTCTTATGGTGATTTGAGCAATATGCCGAATGATTAAGTGTTGGAATTAGGGGTTATTTCATGTTGTATGGAACAATGGGGGAATGACTAGAATGGGGTAAAGATTTTTGGATGAGTGGCTTAGAGGAGCCTTGTACATTCGGTCAAAGATTGAGTCTATTTAGAATGTAAATTTCTTCCTCTATGATTATTTTCCTTGCATGTTAAATGGTTCTTGATAAGACCAAAGGAATGATCAATAGGCATTAAAAGGCTAAATGTGTGAATTTAAGGTATAAGAACCTATAGGTAATTACATAGGTAATGTTGAAAATTAATGTAGTATATTCGGCCATGTAGAGTATATCCTAGAGATATTATGTTTAATTCTCTATAATCGGCTAAATGAGTGATAATGGTTTATAATGTTGAATTGAATTATATGTATAAGTAGTTAGCAAAGTGATTAAACTACCGAATTTAATTATTAAATGTGTTCTAAGCTTGCTGAATTTTGAGATGCGATTGGGAGTAAATTTGACATGAGCATATTTTGTTAATGATAAATATGATAAATGTATATATAGCTGAATGTGATATGTGTGAATTATATGTTAAATTAAGGCTTGGTAAGCTAGCTATTAAGGTGAAATGCTAATGTTAGTATTTGATTTGGTAATAATCTGTTTGGGGACAGCAGCAGTAAGGTGATTTTGGAAAATCACCATAATTTGTAGGAGTTGAATTAGAAGCTGAGTGAATTATGTCATTAAAGCTTGAAGGGTCTATTTTCTTACAAAAGAAACTATAAAAACAAAAGAGTTACCGATCTAGAGATATTTGAAGTAATGTGGGGCTGAGTCAAAATGACTGCCGGATTCCCTGTTCTGTTTTTAGAAAATCATTATAAATTGTACAAAAATGATTATAAGATAAAATTTATATGCTTAGACTCCTTAATGAGTCTAGTTTCAAATGAGATCAAATACAACACATTTTGAATTCTGCAAAATGAGAAATTGGATTCGTAGTGAAGAGTGGTCAGAATAGTCAAACAGTGAAACAGGGGAAACTTTAAGAAAAATCTGGTATTGATTGGCCAAGCCTAAAATTCTGAAAATTTTATGGATGGAAGATATACGAGTCTATATTCAGGGAAAATTAACGGCAAGTAAATTGGAGTTTAGTAGCTCCAGTTATAAATAATTTAGTAACTACTGCTCAGGAAAACAGCTCGTAGTGAATATGTGATTTTGTTGGAAACATTAATGAAAGTTTGCCAATGAATTATTTATTGATTATTATAAAGCTTACTATAATCTATGTGTGTGAAAGTCGGATCAATATATATATTATTCTGAAAGTAATACTTGAATAGTCGATTAATGACTATTTTAAATTTTGTTGAACTTAAGCTCAAGAGCAAAGGGGAACTAGATCCGATAAAGGGAAGGAAAAAGTAATTGAATAGCCGTTGAAGTCGTTCGACGACATTTGAGGTAAGTCTTCGAGTAATGACCCTACTTGAATTATATTGAAATGAATAGTCATACTATGAAGGATAGTCAATGTGCTTAGAGACTATGTTATAAAGCCAATTGAAATCATGCTCTTTGTGTGTGGCTACTGAGCCGAAATTTGAAAGGTTTAATAAATGTTTTGTGTTTGAGCCTTAGTAACGAAGAAATGATATGGATGTGTTATGATTATTGATATATGTGTGCATGAGCATTGGAATATATCCGGGCTAAGACCCGAAGGCAATTATGCGAGTTGATATATCCGGGCTAAGACCCGAAGGCAATTATGCGAGTTGATATATCCGGGCTAAGACCCGAAGGCAATTATGCGAGTTGATATATCCGGGCTATGACCCGAAGGCAATTATGCGAGATGATATATCCGGGCTAAGACCCGAAGGCAATTATGCAAGTTGATATGTCCGGGTTAAGACCCGAAGGCAAATGTGTTTGCGGCTATATTCGGTTAAATACCGAAGAAACTTGGGTTTGAATGTGAGCGTTTTGTGCTGTAACTAATTCAATAAATATGCTCGACCAACCCGAACGATAAGGTATGTTTGCATGTGCATTGGAAAAGTCGATTCGTTTTAAATAGTATTTGTGCGATCGGCTAACGAACTTTCGGCTTTTAGAAAGGTTGATACCTTGTGTATATATGTTGATGAAGTGTGAAGTAAGTATGATTATGAGAATGTGTGTTAATAAAGTGACTTAGTTAGCTATGTGAATGTAATACTGTAGTCAAAGCCGATTTCATTACTTGAGACTTACTAAGCTTAAAATGCTTACCCGGTTGCTTTGGCTCTCTGTTTTATAGATTTTGTTCGTTAGCTATCGGATTCGGGATCAGCGAAGTCGAAGTCATCTACACTATCAAAGCTCTTTTGGTACTCTTTTAGTTGAACTCTGGATATGGCATGCATAGGACTACCCCCTGTTGTTTAAGTACTTTTTGTGATGTATGTGTGTAAAGCCATGCGAAAATGGCTCGTAGAAGTGGAGTATGGCATTAGACCATTTGTGTTTATGTATGTATATATGGTTTCACGATGTGACTATGGTTTGGAATGGAAGTGTTGGGCTAATGATCAGCCATTGGAATGGCTAAATATGATCACATGTGGACCTATGTATGGCAAAACCCTAGTTGGTCCATGGTAACCACGAAATAGGTAAAGTTTACCTTGAAAACAGATGCTGACAGCAACAGTGGTGTAGATTTGAAAAATCACAAAAATTTGTAGGAGTGGAATTAAATAGTGAATAAATTATGTAATCGAACCTTGATGAACCTACTTTCATATGGAAGTAACGAAACAATCATATGAACAGTACAGTAAGAGATATTCGGGTTCTTGTGGAACAGGGCCAGAACAGTTTCTGGATTCCCTGTTCCGCCTTTGGAAATTCACTATAAATTGACCAGAGATAATTAGGGGTCATACCATATATTTATGGATTCCTCTCTGAGTCTAGTTCCCATAGAAACAAACGGCATCAGTATTGAAGCTCTGTGCAGAGAGATATCCAAGTCGTAATGGGAAAAGGTCAGTGTAGTCGACCCCTGTAACATGGGAGATTTTGACTAATAAACTGTACTAATTGGCCCGACCAAAAATTCTAGAAAAAAATACATAGGTGGGGACATGAGTCTAGTTTCAGGGAAAAATCACAAAACTGATTTTCGAGTTGTGAAACTCAAGATATGATTTTTGAAGCGACTAGTACTCAGACTGGGCAGTGTCTGGAAAATTTTTAAAAGTCTGTCAACACCTCGTGTTCGACTCCGGTGACGGTCTCGGGTTCGGGGTGTTACAATTGATTGGTATCAGAGCTACGGTTTAGTTGATTCTAGGACTACCGTAATGTGTTGGGGTCTAGCTATACATGCCATTTTATGTGATTAATTGATAGTGTGGTGATTTCTGACATTTGCAAATGTGTTTATTTATAGTAATGGATCCCAATCCCGACCGAGCGGTAGCTGATGATCTTGAGAGTGTAGCGCCTGCTCCCGCACAAGGGACAGCGCCGGTGGACTCTCAACCTAATGCTAGTAACCCGAATGATGAAGCTAGACAAGCTTTCTATAGCGTGATGAATGATTGGTTCAACCAATACATTCGAACTAATACGGCTGTTCCACAACCTCCATTCCCGACAAACACCACCCCCGCACCTACAATACCTCCGGTAACTGACCAAATAAGGTCAAATAAGCCCCCAGTTGACCGAATCCGAAAACATGGGGCTACTGAATTTAAAGCTACGGATAGCGACGATGCCGAGCAAGCTGAATTTTGGTTGGACAACACTATCCGGGTACTCGATGAGCTATCTTGTACACCCGATGAATGCCTAAAGTGTGCTATCTCCTTGCTACGTGATTCTGCCTACTATTGGTGGAGTACTCTGACTTCTGTTGTGCCCCGGGAGCAAGTAACTTGGGAGTTTTTCCAAACTGAGTTTCGGAAAAAGTATATCAGTCAGAGATTTGTTGATCAAAAACGGAAGGAATTTCTTGAGCTTAAGCAAGGTTCTATGTCAGTTACTGATTACGAGCGAAAATTTGTTAGACTTAGTAGATACGCTCGGGAATGTGTTTCGTCCGAGGCTGTCATGTGTAAATGCTTCGAAGATGGGCTGAATGAAGATATAAAAATGTTCGTTGGCATTCTTGAAATACGAGAGTTCGTAGTACTTGTCGAGCGAGCTTGTAAAGCCGAAGAGCTTAGAAAGGAAAAACAAAAAGTTGATGTGGGAACTGGGGAGTTTCGTAAAAGATCCTCGGGAAAGTCTCTTCAACAGGCATCGAAGAAATTTCGAGATGATGTGGGCCGGTCTAGAGGCACTTCGGGCCTTTTTAGACGAGATCGTGATCGACCCCCTGTGGGTACACGAGGCACTTCGGTCGCCAGTGTTGGGAATGAACGTCGAGGCCGAACGGAATGTCGACATTGCGGTAAATGGCATTTGGGGAGTTGTAGATTCCATGACCGCTCCTGTTACAAGTGCGGATCAGTGGACCACTTCATTAAAGATTGCCCGAGGCTGTCTGAACAGAATGTAAATCAGAGTGGGAAACCGGGTGCTACCACTGCTCGAGGTAGACCATCTAGAAATATGGGCAATGCTAGTGGTGGTCAGAGAGGATCTAGAGATGCTACGACCAGATCCGAGGCTCGTGCACCTGCTAGAGCATATGCTATACGTGCCCGCGAGGATGCTTCTTCGCCTGATGTTATTACCGGTACATTCACTCTCTTTGATACTAATGTAATTGCTTTGATTGACCCCGGTTCTACTCATTCTTACATATGTGAAACCTTAGCATCCAGTAAGACTTTACCTATTGAGTCTACTGAGTTCGTAATTCGGGTGTCAAATCCCTTGGGTCGTTACGTGCTTGTCGACAAAGTGTGTAAGAAATGTCCCCTGGAAATTCGAGGTTCCTGTTTTCCGGCGGACTTGATGCTTTTGCCGTTTGATGAATTTGATGTTATCCTTGGTTTGGATTGGTTGACCGCGCATGATGCGGTTGTGAATTGCAAGAGCAAGACTATTGATTTGAGGTGCGCAAATAACGAAGTAATCCAAATTGAGTCTGCGGACTTGGAGGGGATGCCAGCTGTAATATCAGCAATGTTGGCACAGAAATATGTAAGAAAAGAGTGTGAAGCATACCTTGCGTATGTACTTGGTGACAAAGAATTAGAAAAGAAACCCGAATCTGTGCCGGTGGTTTGTGAATACCCGGATGTTTTTCCGGAAGAATTACCGGGTTTACCACCTGTTCGGGAGGTAGAGTTTGGTATTGAGCTTGTACCTGGGACTACGTCGATTTCGATAGCTCCGTATCGTATGGCACCAACCGAGTTAAAGGAGTTGAAAGCTCAGTTGCAAGAACTGACGGATAGAGGTTTCGCTCGACCAAGTTTCTCACCTTGGGGTGCACCAGTATTGTTCGTGAAAAAGAAGGACGGAACCATGAGGTTGTGCATTGACTATCGTCAGCTGAATAAAGTGACGATAAAGAACAAATATCCGTTGCCGCGCATCGATGATTTGTTCGACCAACTGAAGGGAGCCTCAGTGTTCTCAAAAATAGATTTGAGATCGGGCTATTATCAGTTGCGAATTCGAGATTCTGATATTCCTAAGACTGCCTTCAGAACGAGATATGGTCACTACGAATTCTTAGTGATGCCGTTTGGGCTCACTAATGCCCCTGCAGTATTTATGGATTTGATGAATCGGATCTTCAGACCGTATTTGGATTGGTTCGTAGTTGTGTTCATTGATGACATTTTGGTCTATTCAAGAGATGAGACCGAACATGCTGAGCATCTGAGGCTAGTGCTGCAAATTTTGCGGGATAAGCAGTTATATGCTAAGTTCAGTAAGTGTGAGTTCTGGTTAAGAGAGGTTAGCTTCTTGGGTCATGTGGTATCCGCGTCGGGTATTCGAGTTGACCCGAACAAAATTTCAGCCATACTTGACTGGAAACCTCCGAGAAATGTTACTGAAGTTCGGAGCTTTTTGGGGCTCGCCGGTTATTACCGACGATTTGTGAAGGGTTTCTCGATGATAGCCACACCAATGACGAAGCTACTTCAAAAGGATGTTAGGTTCGAGTGGACGGAGAAATGTCAGAAAAGTTTCGACCAACTGAAAACTCATTTGACTGAAGCTCCAATTTTGGTGCAACCCGAATCAGGTAAAGAGTTTGTCATTTATAGTGACGCATCCCTACTTGGGTTGGGTTGCGTATTGATGCAAGAAGGTCGAGTCGTGGCCTATGCGTCGAGACAATTGAAGCCACACGAGAGGAATTATCCGACCCATGATCTCGAACTAGCTGCCATCGTATTTGCTTTAAAAATATGACGACATTATCTGTTTGGTGAGAAGTGCCATGTATTTTCGGACCACAAAAGTCTCAAATATTTGATGACTCAATGAGACTTGAATCTGCGACAAAGACGTTGGCTTGAGTTGTTGAAAGATTACGAGCTTGTCATTGATTACCACCCGGGAAAGGCTAACGTGGTTGCGGACGCCTTAAGCCGGAAGTCATTGTTTGCTTTACGAGCGATGAACGTGCATTTGTCTGTTCTACCAGACAATGTGTTAGTAGCTGAATTAAAAGCTAAACCATTATTGACTCACCAAATTCGTGAAGCTCAGAAAGTCGATGATGAATTGGTTGCAAAACGGGCTAAGTGTTTTCCGAACGAGGGATCGGAGTTTCAAATTGATGATGATGATTGTTTGAGGTTCAGAAATCGTTTGTGTGTTCCAAGGAATTCGGAACTCATTTCGATGATTCTGAACGAAGCCCATTGTAGCCGAATGTCAATTCACCCGGGGAGTACGAAAATGTACAACGATTTGAAACGTCAATTTTGGTGGCATGGTATGAAACGGGACATCTCCGACTTTGTTTCGAGATGTTTAATATGTCAACAAGTGAAAGCGAAACATCAAGTGCCTTCAGGATTACTCCAGCCGATCATGATACCCGAGTGGAAATGGGATCGAGTCACAATGGACTTTGTGTCCGGACTGCCCTTGTCAGCAAGTAAGAAGGATGCGATATGGGTTGTTGTTGATAGACTGACTAAGTCGGCTCATTTCATCCCCGTACGTACGGATTTTTCATTGGATAAACTAGCTGAATTGTACGTTTATCAAATTGTGAGATTACACGGGGTACCTGTTTCTATCGTGTCGGATAGAGATCCGAGATTCACCTCACGATTTTGGAAGAAATTGCAAGAAGCTCTGGGTACCAAGCTGCATTTTAGCACTGCTTTTCACCCCCAAACCGATGGTCAATCCGAGCGGATAATTCAGATACTTGAGGATATGATGAGATGTTGCATCCTCGAGTTCAGTAGTTCATGGGAACGGTACTTACCTTTGATTGAATTCGCTTACAACAATAGTTTTCAATCAAGTATTAAGATGGCACCTTACGAGGCTTTGTACGGTCGTAAATGCCGTACACCATTGTTTTGGACCGAGCTCGGTGAAAGTAAAATTTTCGGAGTTGATTTGATTAAAGATGCTGAACAGAAAGTAAAGGTAATCCGTGAAAGTCTGAAGGTAGCCACGGATCGTCAGAAGTCGTACGCAGATTTGAAACGAAAAGACATCGAGTATCAGGTGGGAGACAAAGTGTTCCTTAAGGTTTCACCTTGGAAAAAGATACTCAGGTTCGGCCGTGAGGGCAAGTTGAGCCCAAGATTCATTGGGCCGTACGAAATCTCCGAACGAGTTGGTCCGGTTGCGTATAGATTGATTTTGCCCCCGGAGCTTGAAAAGATTCATGACGTCTTTCATGTTTCGATGCTTCGACGCTATCGATCTGATCCATCGCATATAATTAGCCCATCAGAGGTTGAAATTCAAGGCGACATGAGCTATGAAGAAGAACCGATGCGTATCCTAGCTCGTGAAGTGAAGGAGTTGCGAAACAAAAGAGTTCCGCTAGTAAAGGTGTTATGGCTCAAACACGGGATCGAGGAAGCTACTTGGGAGACCGAGAGCTCGATGAAAGAACGATACCCAAACCTATTTACCGGTAAGATTTTCGGGGACGAAAATTTCTTAAGTGGGGGAGAGTTGTGACAGCCCAAAGTTGACCCTAGTCGAAAAGTGGTTTCGGGACCACGAAACCGAGTCTTATAAATAATTAAAAGTTATATTCTGTGTTTATGATGTGAGTAAATGCATGTGTGAAAGTTTCATGCATTAATTTGATCATCTTTATGTGAATTTATTAATATGGACTTATATGAAACTTTGTTGGAAAGTGAGAGGTTAATCTTACAATGGTCTAATAGTACATGCATTGAAAGGAGTGGTTTTGCATGTCAATTTACCCATGATAAACATAGTGGCCGGCCAAGGAAAGAATATGCTCCACTAATTCAAAATTAAAATAATTTTGTATTAACAAATGATTTAATAATTGAAATAAAAGGAATTAAATAAAAGAGAAGAAGGAGGATGGTGTTCATCTTCTTCTCATACCTCCCTCAAGCCGAAACAAGGATGAAAAAGAAGGGAAAACTTACCTAGAGCAATTTGGCATTCATCTTTAGCTATTAGGAGGTAAGCTTTGAATTTGTTGATTTGGCTTTATAATATGCTAAGTTAAATTGTGGATGCACTCTTGGTAATGTCAAGAAAGTTGAGATTTCTTATGGTGATTTGAGCAATATGCCGAATGATTAAGTGTTGGAATTAGGGGTTATTTCATGTTGTATGGAACAATGGGGGAATGACTAGAATGGGGTAAAGATTTTTGGATGAGTGGCTTAGAGGAGCCTTGTACATTCGGTCAAAGATTGAGTCTATTTAGAATGTAAATTTCTTCCTCTATGATTATTTTCCTTGCATGTTAAATGGTTCTTGATAAGACCAAAGGAATGATCAATAGGCATTAAAAGGCTAAATGTGTGAATTTAAGGTATAAGAACCTATAGGTAATTACATAGGTAATGTTGAAAATTAATGTAGTATATTCGGCCATGTAGAGTATATCCTAGAGATATTATGTTTAATTCTCTATAATCGGCTAAATGAGTGATAATGGTTTATAATGTTGAATTGAATTATATGTATAAGTAGTTAGCAAAGTGATTAAACTACCGAATTTAATTATTAAATGTGTTCTAAGCTTGCTGAATTTTGAGATGCGATTGGGAGTAAATTTGACATGAGCATATTTTGTTAATGATAAATATGATAAATGTATATATAGCTGAATGTGATATGTGTGAATTATATGTTAAATTAAGGCTTGGTAAGCTAGCTATTAAGGTGAAATGCTAATGTTAGTATTTGATTTGGTAATAATCTGTTTGGGGACAGCAGCAGTAAGGTGATTTTGGAAAATCGCCATAATTTGTAGGAGTTGAATTAGAAGCTGAGTGAATTATGTCATTAAATCTTGAAGGGTCTATTTTCTTACAAAAGAAACTATAAAAACAAAAGAGTTACCGATCTAGAGATATTTGAAGTATTGTGGGGCTGAGTCAAAATGACTGCTGGATTCCCTGTTCTGTTTTTAGAAAATCATTATAAATTGTACAAAAATGATTATAAGATAAAATTTATATGCTTAGACTCCTTAATGAGTCTAGTTTCAAATGAGATCATATACAACACATTTTGAATTCTGTAAAATGAGAAATTGGATTCGTAGTGAAGAGTGGTCAGAATAGTCAAACAGTGAAACAGGGGAAACTTTAAGAAAAATCTGGTATTGATTGGCCAAGCCTAAAATTCTGAAAATTTTATGGATGGAAGATATACGAGTCTATATTCAGGGAAAATTAACGGCAAGTAAATTGGAGTTTAGTAGCTCCAGTTATAAATAATTTAGTAACTACTGCTCAGGAAAACAGCTCGTAGTGAATATGTGATTTTGTTGGAAACATTAATGAAAGTTTGCCAATGAATTATTTATTGATTATTATAAAGCTTACTATAATCTATGTGTGTGAAAGTCGGATCAATATATATATTATTCTGAAAGTAATACTTGAATAGTCGATTAATGACTATTTTAAATTTTGTTGAACTTAAGCTCAAGAGCAAAGGGGAACTAGATCCGATAAAGGGAAGGAAAAAGTAATTGAATAGCCGTTGAAGTCGTTCGACGACATTTGAGGTAAGTCTTCGAGTAATGACCCTACTTGAATTATATTGAAATGAATAGTCATACTATGATGGATAGTCGAATGTGCTTAGAGACTATGTTATAAAGCCAATTGAAATCATGCTCTTTGTGTGTGGCTACTGAGCCGAAATTTGAAAGGTTTAATAAATGTTTTGTGTTTGAGCCTTAGTAACGAAGAAATGATATGGATGTGTTATGATTATTGATATATGTGTGCATGAGCATTGGAATATATCCGGGCTAAGACCCGAAGGCAATTATGCGAGTTGATATATCCAGGCTAAGACCCGAAGGCAATTATGCGAGTTGATATATCCGGGCTAAGACCCGAAGGCAATTATGCGAGTTGATATATCCGGGCTATGACCCGAAGGCAATTATGCGAGATGATATATCCGGGCTAAGACCCGAAGGCAATTATGCAAGTTGATATGTCCGGGTTAAGACCCGAAGGCAAATGTGTTTGCGGCTATATTCGGTTAAATACCGAAGAAACTTGGGTTTGAATGTGAGCGTTTTGTGCTGTAACTAATTCAATAAATATGCTCGACCAACCCGAACGATAAGGTATGTTTGCATGTGCATTGGAAAAGTCGATTCGTTTTAAATAGTATTTGTGCGATCGGCTAACGAACTTTCGGCTTTTAGAAAGGTTGATACCTTGTGTATATATGTTGATGAAGTGTGAAGTAAGTATGATTATGAGAATGTGTGTTAATAAAGTGACTTAGTTAGCTATGTGAATGTAATACTGTAGTCAAAGCCAATTTCATTACTTGAGACTTACTAAGCTTAAAATGCTTACCCGGTTGCTTTGGCTCTCTGTTTTATAGATTTTGTTCGTTAGCTATCGGATTCGGGATCAGCGAAGTCGAAGTCATCTACACTATCAAAGCTCTTTTGGTACTCTTTTAGTTGAACTCTGGATATGGCATGTATAGGACTACCCCCTGTTGTTTAAGTACTTTTTGTGATGTATGTGTGTAAAGCCATGCGAAAATGGCTCGTAGAAGTGGAGTATGGCATTAGACCATTTGTGTTTATGTATGTATATATGGTTTCACGATGTGACTATGGTTTGGAATGGAAGTGTTGGGCTAATGATCAGCCATTGGAATGGCTAAATATGATCACATGTGGACCTATGTATGGCAAAACCCTAGTTGGTCCATGGTAACCACGAAATAGGTAAAGTTTACCTTGAAAACAGATGCTGACAGCAACAGTGGTGTAGATTTGAAAAATCACAAAAATTCGTAGGAGTGGAATTAAATAGTGAATAAATTATGTAATCGAACCTTGATGAACCTACTTTCATATGGAAGTAACGAAACAATCATATGAACAGTACAGTAAGAGATATTCGGGTTCTTGTAGAACAGGGCCAGAACAGTTTCTGGATTCCCTGTTCCGCCTTTGGAAATTCACTATAAATTGACCAGAGATAATTAGGGGTCATACCATATATGTATGGATTCCTCTCTGAGTCTAGTTCCCATAGAAACAAACGGCATCAGTATTGAAGCTCTGTGCAGAGAGATATCCAAGTCGTAATGGGAAAAGGTCAGTGTAGTCGACCCCTGTAACATGGGAGACTTTGACTAATAAACTGTACTAATTGGCCCGACCAAAAATTCTAGAAAAAAATACATAGGTGGGGACATGAGTCTAGTTTCAGGGAAAAATCACAAAACTGATTTTCGAGTTGTGAAACTCAAGATATGATTTTTGAAGCGACTAGTACTCAGACTGGGCAGTGTCTGGAAAAATTTTTAAAAGTCTGTCAACACCTCGTGTTCGACTCCGGTGACGGTCTCGGGTTCGGGGTGTTACAATCATGGTGCCATTTAAGAGGATGATACACAAGCTTTTATCATGTGGTTACAAGGGAGCTAAAGGGACAACAATCAAACACATTAAGGATAAATTAAGTCTTCATTAAGGAGAATTGACATGCCTTTTCAACTACATCAGATTCCAATGAAGAGACATGACTCATTGGCTTCCTTACAAGAGTTAAAAATGAAATTATTGCTCGTAACAATATAGTTAATGGTTGAATATGAAAAGTTTCACATAGGCATTTGAACAGTCACAAAAGTGCCTATAAATTTTCTATAAATAGAAATTTCATAGCTAATTGAATTTTTCTGAGTTTTGTGTTTGAATTCTATCTCTTTGTTCTTGGTCTAACTTACTTGGACTTATCAAGGTTCTCTTTGTGGCTTCAAACCCTTTCTTTTTTCTTTTTGAACTTATCACTTCCATCCTTTCCTTCTTTGTTTTGAAGTGTGGCGTTTTAACATACTTTTGGTTCCTATTTTTGCTAAATAGCGGGTCACAGTTTACTTCTTCTTCAAAGACTTGTTTGTTATTTCACTTATAGAAATTGGGTCACGATCATTTATATCATTGGTTCTTCTCTAAGTGTTTAATTCATGCAAGTCATCCTTTCAAAACCTTCTTTGTTATTTTCATTCAACCTATTTTCCATTACTCACAATTTCATTTTGAATTCCAACTTGAAATGATACTGAAATTAGGCGATCGGGAAATTCAGTGTCCTATTTTTTTAACTCACGAATACGAGCATGCATCATTTAGTATTAGAGCTACGAAAATCTAATCTAAGTTTTGTATTAGAATTTTCAAAATATCAAAGAAAAAACATGAAAAAAAATTTGGAAAAAAGCAAAAAAAGTGAAAAAATTCAATTTTTTTATATCCTGGAGTATATCTTATATTTCCTAACTAGTTGTCACACTACTGAAATCTTTCGAATAAAAAAACCTTGTTACCTTTTCCTTTTCTAGTTTTTTTTGAACCTATCCTACCTTATATCAACCGTTTTTTGCTAACTGACTATTACAAGTGTTCTTTGATCAGGTCTTAACTAGTTTGATCTAGAACTTAAAGAAGAACTAGAGTGGAAAAAGGCACGAGTGGTGAGATTAAAAGAGCGAGAAAAAGCCAAAATTGTGTGAAACACGAGTGGAATGAATTTTGTTTTTCTTTTCTGAGAGAAAATTGTGAGGTTTGATTTGGTGAGGAATATTTTATGTAACAGCTCGATTGATGCCCTATTCGGAACGGTGGTTTCGGGACCACGAATCCGAGTTAGAAAAATATTTTAAGAATTATTTTCAGTGTTTATTATGTGTGAATTTACATGTGTAAAATTTTCGTGATTTAATTTTTGTCGTTTGAGTGCCCGATTTAATAAAAAGGGCTTAATCACGTAAAATGAAAATTTGATAGTTAAATGTGAAAAGGGCCGAATTGATGTTGTCTTTATAGCATGAGGTATTTATGTTGCAAATAAACCAAAATGTTATGGATGGTAAAAACCTTATGTTATAATGGCTTTATATTTATGTTTAAAGGTTATTATTGTAAAATGGTAAATAATTATGATATAATAAAACATAAAATAAAAACATTTGTGTTCATATTCTTGCATGATTGAAACTAAAGAAAAGAAAAAAAGAAATAAGGTTTTCAAGGGTATTGCGCCATTAGCAAGCTTGATTCAAAGTGAGTTTTAGCTCGATTTTTGATAATTTTTACGTTTTTGAGATCGTTGTTATGTTATCTATCAAGCCCATGTTTCAATTTTTGAATTTGATGATGATTTTGTATTTTGCCATTGTTGAAAGCTTGTGATTTTTGTTGTTTGATGATGGAAATTAAAAGATATGTGATAGATTAACATGTTTTGTATTTGAATTTTTGATGATTTTGAGTAATTAGGGCTAATTTGTAAAAATGATAAATTGAGGGACTAAAATGTGAAATAAATTAAATGTGTGGACTTGTATAAGGAAGATGAATATTCAGCCTAAGCATGATATATTGAAATTTTGCATATTTTGTGTTTTGTGGAATTTGGACTAAATTGTAAAAAGTGTAAATGTCAGGGGTAAAATAGTAATTTATTTATTTATGTGTTTTTGGACTAAATTGAGTGAAAATATGTTTGAATGAGTTTAATTTGAATATGTTTAGATCAAGAACCAAAGAAATTGGATTTGGATCGGGGGAAAACCAAAGTTGTCGATTAGTCGTCTCGTCCCGACTATCATTGTCCAGGTAAGTTTATAAGCAAATATATGCTGTAAATTTTGAATATATGTGAATGTAAAATGCTAATTTAAATTTTATGAGCTTGTATATATGATAGATGAATATGTATTTACTTGGGAACTATGTTTACGAGTTAGATTCGACCGAGTTACGACGTCTGAAACCCCCGTACAAACCTTAGGAATAGCTAGGATACATATGTCATGACATATGTTTTCTCCTGTAAGACCACGTCTGGGACGTTGGCATCGATATATGTGGTTACGTGTAAGACCATGTCTGGGACATCGACATCGTATTTGATTCATGTAAGACCCTATTTGGGACAGTGGCATCGATATGTGATTACATGTAAGACCACGTCTGGGACGTTGGCATTGTACGATATGTGTGATTATCCGAGTATCCTATTCAACTTCGAATGGTTCAACGGGCAATGATAAGTTGTGATCGAATGTGTAAAACGATCTAAAATGATCAGGTATGAGTTAATTGACTACTTAGTTGAAAATAAGGTAAGTTGGTTATTTGATATGTGATGAAAATTATACAAGTTACTAATGTAAATATATGTGCATTTGTATAGTATACTCGGCCATATGCTATTAATATGTATGTGATTTTATATTTTGATTCATAAGTATATGTATATGAGTGTAAATATACTTGGCTATAATAATATTTTGGCTTTGAAAATTGAATGATATTTTGTTAATATATATGTACATTCGGCCATCATAAAGTTTATACGTGAAAGTATATGTTATACATGAAATTGTAAGCTTAAGGTTAAATGTGATTATGATAGTACAATTTGGTTTGGTTTAAATGAGTTGATCATGTCATTGAGTTGTTTATTTGCTTATGACTTACTAAGCTATGATAGCTTATTGTGTGTGTTTATGTTTGCCTCTGTTTTATAGATTTTGGAGATTAGTGATGAGCTCGAGGATCGTCAACAAACTCCATCACACTATCGACTATTTTTGGTATTTTATAAGTTCAAACTTAAACCTATGGCATGTATAAGCTAGGTTATATTTTGTTAAGTTTGAAGTTGTGTTATATTAAGCCATGCGAAAATGGCTAATATGCTATGAGAGTATATGAAACTTTAGTAAGTTTATAGTGTTTTATGTATTGATGATGGTTGGTGAATTTGGATGTGGTTTGATTGAATCGGTCATGGTATATACATAAGTATGAATTATGCTTGTTATGTTACTTTTGGTTAAAATGATTCGGTTATGTCTTGTATTTAATAGTAAAGGTTTAATTTGGTTGATGAGTATATTTGGCTAAATGATAAATTTAGGTAATGAATGTATTTGATTGAAGATTCGGCATTAGTATGTATATATTTCGGTTGTGGCTTAAAATTTGCTTAATTGGAATGCATGATTCGGTAAAGAGGTAATGTTAAGCATAATGTATAATCGGTTACGTTAGTAAATTATTTTTAGAAGTGTTTTTATGGAATATTTTATGTGATGGATTAGTATGATTCTTGTGTATATATATTTGATGATTGAAAATTATGACCATTTGAATAGTGAAGAGAAATGTTAAGTTAATGCTTATAATCAGATAGTTATAAGTAATATAAGTATATTCATCAATGGTATGAGCATATGTACTTGGTCATGTGAGTGTTAATTATGTATGATAATTAGCTTGCGAATGGGATGTACTTTGGGTTGTAGTTTGTGCTCATATAATGGTGCATAGTGGTATGCTAAAATATGCATTATATATATCATAGTAAAGTTATGTTTGGCCATATAGTAATGGTATTAAGGTTGCATATGTGTCTGAACATTAATTGGTGTGTAATGTTATGTTTTATTTTTAACATGCGCACATGTAGAGTTATTTAAATGGTATGTTTGATATTTATTAAATTAAATAGATACATTAGCATGTATTCGATATATGTGTTGGAATGTCTTAATGTTTGTTCATGGAATTTGTCATGGGAATATCTATGTTAAAATTTGATTATTTGAAGGTTATAAAGGAGTTGTATACATGATTCATACAATTGAGTTTATATTACCTTAAACATGAATAGTAATGAATGATGCTCTTAAGCTGTGAAGTGTTCGATAATGCCTCATAACCCTAATCTGATGACAGGTATGGGTTAGGGGTGTTACATTTTATTATTAACAGTGTTTTGTGGTTAATAAAAATCATGTCAAGAAGTCCTGTAAGGAATAATCCCAATGAAGGAGGGGGAGATCCAAACTTGGCTTATCAAGCGTTGCTAAGGGAGATGGAACTCATGATGCAAAATCAATTGGAGTCCATCCAAGAACGGCTTGATCAGTTAAAGGGGAGACCACAATGAGGACGTTCACCTCCACAATGAGCCTATTTACAACCACAACAAGGATGTTTACCTCCACAACGAGATCGTTCACCTCCATCTCAAGCCCGATCTCCTCATGTTCCTAATGCTCAATGACAAAAAGCACCTATAAGAAATTACCAAGATGACTACTATAGAAATAGTGAAGTGGAAAGTGATCAAGTGTCAGAACAAAGTATGAGACGGAATGATCATAGAAATTAAGAGCCAAGGAGGCGAGAGCAAGTTGATAACAATATTGAAAATATTAAGGTGCAGATTCCTTTATTTAAAGGAAGAACCGATCCTGAAGCTTATTTGGAATGGGAAAAAAAGATAGACTTGGTATTTGAGTGCCAATTATTCAGAACTGAAAAAGGTAAAAATTACTGCCATCAAATTTTTAGATTATGCTATTATATGGTGGGATCAACTAACCATGAATAGGAGACGAAATAGAGAACAACCTATGGAAACATGGGCTGAAATAAAGGCACTCATGCGAAAAAGATTTGTTCCTAGTCATTACCAGCAGGGCTTGTTCCAAAAACTCCAAAATCTTTCACAAGGAAATCAGAGTGTGGAAGATTATTTCAAAAAGATGGAGATAGCTATGATCCAAGCCAATGTTGATGAAGACCGAGAGGCTACCATGGCAAGATTTTTGTCCGACTTAAATCGAGAAATAGCTAATGTTGTTGAACTACAACATTATGTCGAATTGACAGATATGGTTCATATGGCCATAAAAATTGAGCGGCAACTCAAGAAGAAAGGAGTGATTTGAATGGCATCCAACACTAGTTCTGCTTCAAAATGGCGCCAAACATCTTTTAAAAAGGATGTAACCATGCTAGCAAAAGACAAATCCGGACCACCCAAATTCCAAAAGCCAAGTGATGTTGCATATAAAGGAAAGGCAGAAATGCAACAAAATCGTCTGCATGATGTCAAGTGCTTCAAGTGTCTACTGAGGGCATATTGCTAGCCATTATCCCAATCAAAGTTCGATGGTCCTTAGAGACAATGGAGAAATTGAAACTAAAAATGAATCTGATGATGAGTCTTTACTGCTACTAGATTACGCAAATGAAATTGAATATGTTGTTCATGGTGAACTTCTTGTGGTAAAAAGGAGTTTGAATATTCATGCCTTGGAAGATGAAAAGCAACAGGAAAACATCTTTCATACCCAATGCCATGTTTAAGGAAAGGTATGTAGTGTAATCATTGATGGTGGGAGTTGCACTAATGTTGCAAGTAATGCAATAGTGGAAAAACTTGGATTGCCAACACTTAAACGTCCTCAGCCATATAGATTGCAATGGTTGAATGATGGTGGGGAGATCAAGGTGACCAAGCAAGTTGTAGTTCCTTTTCCATTGGCAAGTATAGCGATGAAGTGCTTTGTGATGTTGTTTCCATGCATGATGGACATCTTTTGCTAAGGAGGCTTTGGCAATATGATCGACGAGTAGTGCATGATGGCTACACCAACCGATATTCATTCAAGCACAATGAGAAAGCTATTACCTTAGCTCCAATGACACCAAAGCAAGTTTACAATGATCAGATTTGTTTGAAAGAAGAGAGTGAAAAAACAAAATCAAAAGAAAAAGAAAAGAATGATGAGAGTGAAAAAGAAAAGAGCAACAAAAAGAAAAAAGGCCTGAGGTAAAATCAAAAGAAATCAAGAGAAAATAGGAGAAAGAAACTAAAAAAGTGAGTTTTTATGTCAATGAGAGAGAGATTAGGAGAAATTTAGTTCTTAGACATCCATTGCTTGTATTTGTGTACAAGGAAGCCTTGTTTAATACTGACGAACTCGATGAAACTTTGCCACCTTTTATTATTTCATTGTTACAGGAATTCCAAGATGTCTTTCTTGATGATGTCCCGAATGGATTACCACCCCTTCGAGGAATTGAGCACTAAATTAACTTTATTCCCGATGTCGTTATACCAAATTGACAAGCATATAGAAGCAATCCTAAAGAAGCTAAGGAGTTGCAAAGACAAGTTGAAGCATCAATGGAGAAAGGTTACGTTTGTAAGAGTCTAAGTCATTGTGTCATACCTGTGTTGCTGGTTCCAAAGAAAGATGGTACGTGGCGTATGTATGTCGATTGCCTAGCTATCAATAAGATAACTATTAAATATAGGCATCCAATACCTTGGCTCGATGGAATGTTGGACGAGTTAGTGGTTCGCGCTTTTTTTCGAAGATTGATTTGAAGAGCGGTTACCACCAAATTTGAATGCGACAAGGTGATGAGTGGAAGATAGCTTTCAAAACAAAATATTGTTTGTATGAGTGGTTAGTCATGCCATTTGGCCTAACTAATGCACCAAGCACTTTCATGAGATTAATGAATCATGCGTTGTGACACTTTATTGGTAAATTCTGTGTTGTTTGTTTTGACGATATTTTAATTTATAGTAAGAATTTAAATAATCATGTGCAGCACTTAGGTTCGATTTTAGAGGTTTTACGCAAGGAAAAGTAATTTGCTAATCTTAAGAAATGCTTATTTTGTACTGAAAAACTTGTTTTCTTAGGTTTTGTAGTGACTTTCAAAGGCCTCGAAGTTGATCAAGAAAAGGTGAATGCTATCCGAGACTGACCAAAACTGACAAGTGCAAGTCAAGTTAGAAGCTTTCATGGACTAGCTAGCTTCTATCGAAGGTTTGTTAAAAATTTTAGTACTTTGGCTGCACCTTTAACTAGAATCATTGAAAAGAATTCGAACTTCCAGTGGGGAGATGAGCATGAAAAGTCCTTTAATTTGATAAAAGAACAACTCACCAATGCTTCGTTATTAGCTTTACCTGATTTTACTAAAACCTTTGAAGTTGAGTGTGATGCTTTAGGTTTAGGCATTGGTGCTGTGTTGATGCAAGAAGGACGTCCTGTGGCATACTTTAGCGAGAATTTGAATGGTGCTACTTTGAATTACCCGACTTAGGATAAAGAAATGAATGCCTTAGTATGAGCGTTGGAAACATGGCAACATTACATTTTGCCTAAAGAATTCATTATTCACACTGATTATGAGTCATTATAGTATTTGAAGGGGAAGCATAAGTTGAACAAATGACACGTGAAATGGATAGAGTTTCTTGAAACTTTTCCCTATGTCATCAAGTACAAACAAGGTAAAGAAAACATTGTTGCTTATGCATTGTCACGTAAGTATACTCTGTTATCAACTTTGAATACAAAATTTCTTGGATTTGAGTGTATATTAAAGATTATATGATTCTGATGTTGATTTTGGAAATCTATATCAAGCTTGTAAAAAAGGAGCTTTTGGAAAATTTTTCAGACATGACAATTTTCTTTTTTGAGAAAACAAGCTTTGTGTTCCTTGGGGATCCATTCATGAGCTATTTTTGAAGGAAGCACAAGGAAGACGACTTATAGGTCATTTTGGCGTGATCAAAACTTTAAATATCTTTCAAGAACATTTCTTTTGGCCACACATGAGACGAGATGTTGAAAGAATTTGTGAAAGGTGTATCACGTGCAAAAAGGCTAAGTCTAGACTTAAAGCTCATGGTTTCTATACACCCTTACCCATACCTATGGAATCTTCGGTTGATTTATCGATGGATTTTGTGTTAAGATTGCCGAGACTGGAAAATGGTAGAGATTCTATTTTTGTGGTGGTTGATAGGTTTTCGAAAATGGCACACTTCATACCTTGCCACAAAATTGATGATGCTATGCAAATAGCAAATTTGTTTTTCAAGGAGGTAGTCGATTGCATGGGATTCCGAGAAGTATAGTTTCAGATCGAGATGCTAAGTGTTTGAGTTACTTTTGGAAGACCTTGTGGAGTAAGTTAGGCACAAAGTTGATGTTCTCAACTACTTGTCATCCACAAAAGAATGGACAAACTAAAGTAGTTAATCGAACTTTGTCTACATTATTAAGAGCAGTCATACAAAGGAACTTGAAGACGTGGAAAGATTGTTTACCCCATGTTGAGTTTGCTTATAACCATACCGTTCATTCTGCTATGAAGTTTTCACCATTTGAGGTTGTATATGATTTTAATCATCTTAACCTTTAGATGTCGTTACCTTTTAATGAGATTGTTAATTTAGATGGTAAAAAGAAAGCAGAATTTGTTAAGGAATTGCATCAAAAGGTGAAAGACAATATCGAGGGAAGAACTAGGCAATATGAGATGAAGGCAAACAAGAGCCGCAAAAAAAAAATTGTTTGAAACCGGAGATTGGGTCTGGGTACACATGTGTAAAGAAAGATTTCCAGCCCAATGATGGTCAAAACTCCTTCCAAGAGGAGACGGTCATTTCCAAGTTATAGAGAGGATTAATGATAACTCCTATAAGCTAGACTTACTACGTGAGTTCAACATTAGTGCTAGCTTTAATGTATTTGATTTATCTCATTATGATGCAGGTGACGATTTGAGGACAATTTGTTTTGAAGCGGGAGGGGATGATACATGCATAGGAGCATCTGATGAAGAATCGATTGGAACAAAATTAAAGTCGTTTGTGTCAATACCAATTGGGTTGAAAGATGAGGAGAATTCAAATCCAATTGAAATTTTCGATGGGCCTATGACTCGGGCTAGATCCAAGAAGCTTAAAGAGGCGATGTTATGGTTGATTCAGTAAGTTTGGGCTGAGCATGAGAAGTCCAATTTCTATTGGACTCATGATAACGATCCAATTCCATGCAATGTGTTATATGTGACAGTTTGATTAGCTTGAACAAACTCTTCAATTTTTAATTATGTGTTTTGTTTCTTAAATGCATCTTTGTTTAATGATCTGCTTCATTATGTGTTTTGTTTGTTAAATGCATCTTTCTTTAATGTTTTGCATTAATACATCTACATCTTTTAAAACTTGTTTATTGAATGTGTCTTTAGTTAATGCTTTACATTAATACATTAACATCATTTAAGACTTGTATTATGTGTTTAATAAGTCATGCATTAAATCATCACATTTGTTAATTTACTTCAAGTGTGGTTTAAGTTGCATGTTCATTTAATTTGTGTGCATGAGAGTTATTAAATATGTTATTTTTATTAGTGTTTTAAGTTATTATTTAATGTTAAATATTTATTTTGCAGGTGACTTTTCATATGATTAAAGACTCTTCAAAGTTGGACAATTTCAAAGCTTTTAAAAGGAAATTAAGGAGGCTGTTTAATGGACCAAAAGAGACTCTTCAAGTCTGAACGTTATTGAGGTCTTAAGTCTCCATCATGGTGCCATTTAAGAGGATGTTACATAAGTTTTTATCATGTGGTTATAAGGGAGCTAAAGGGACATCAATAAAACACATTAAGGATACATTAAGTCTTCATTAAAGAGAATTGGCATGCCTTTTCAACTACATCAGATTCCAATGAAGAAACATGACCCATTGGCTTCCTTATAAGAGTTAAAAATGAAATTATTGCTTTTAATAATACTAGTTAATGGCTGAATATGAAAAGTTCCACATAGGGATTTGAACAGTCACAAAAGTGCCAATAAATTTTCTGTAAATAGAACTTTGATAGCTAATTGAATTTTTCTGAGTTTTGAGTGAGAACTCTATCTCTTTGTTCTTGATATAACTTACTTGGACTTATCAAGGATCTCCTTGTGGCGTCAAACCCTTTCTTTTTCTTTTTCTTTTTTTGAACTTATCACTTCCATCCTTTCTTTCTTTGTTTTGAAGTGTGGCATTCTAATATATTTTTGGTTCCTATTTTTGCTAAATAGCGGGTCACAGTTTAATTCTTCTTCAAAGACTTGTTTGTTATTTCACTATATAGACATTGGGTCACGATCATTTCTATCCTGGGTTCTTTTCTAAGTGTTTAATTTGTGCAAGTCATCCTTTCGAAACCTTCTTTTTTGTTTGCATTCAACCTATTTTCCATTACTCACAATTTCATTTTGAATTCCAATTTGAAACGATACTAAAATTAGACAATCAAGGAATTCAGCTTCTTGTAATTGAATTCATGAATATGAGCATGCATCAACTACATCTGATAGAGTTGAGACCATGTGTTGTTCCCGTCTTATTAGTGCCAAAAAAAGATGGTTCATGGCGCATGTGTATTGATTCCGTGCAACCAAAAAGATCACCATCCAGTATAGGCACCCCATCCCTTGACTAGATGACATGCTTGACAAGTTAAGTGGAGCCCAACTATTCTCGAAAATTGACTTAAAGAGTGGCTATTACCAAATTCGCATGAGGGATGGAGACGAGTGGAAGACCGCCTTCAAGATAAAATATGGTTTGTATGAATCACTAGTAATGCCGTTCGATCTTACTAATGCTCTTGGCACATTTATGCTGTAACACCCCGTACCCGAGTCCGTCGCCGGAGTCGGACACGAGGGGTTTGCTGACTTAAATCACTTCCTTGCACAATCCATTTTAAATTTTCCAGGCAAGCTGGCTAACTGCGTCACTGTCACCTTAAAAATCATATATTGAGTTTCACAACTCGAAAATCAGCTTCGTGATTTTTCCCTGAAACTAGACTCATATATGCATCTACAAATTTTTTTCTAGAATTTTTGGCCGGGCCAATTAGTACAGTTTATTAGTCAAAGTCTCCCATGTTACAGGGATCGACTACACTGACCTTTGCGCATTACGACTTGTATATCTCCCTGTACAGGGATTCAATACTGATGTCATTTGTTTCTATAGAAACTAGGCTCAAAAAGGAATCTATTCATATATGGCATGACTTCTAATTATCTCTGGTTAATTTATAATGAATTTCCAAAGTCGAAACAGGGAATCCAGAAACCGTTCTGGCCCTGTCTCACGAAAACATTAGTATCTCATAATATACTGTTCATATGAACGTTTCGTTACTTTCCTATGAAAATAGATTCATCAAGGTTCGTTTTCATAATTTATTCACTATTTAATTCCATTTCTACTATTTTTAGTGATTTTCCAAATCTACATAACTGCTGCTGTCAGCATCTGCCTTTAAGGTAGACTTTACCAATTTCATAGTTTCCATGATTCAACTAGCCCTTTTAGCATAAATAGCACAAATTATGAGAGTGATTAACCATTCCCATGGCCAATCCTTGTTAAGCATATCCATACCAAATGAGCATAACATTATGCTCAAACATATATAAGCCATTTTCGCATGGCTATCCAAATTTATACAAATCCAAAGGGTCCATGACCCACAACAAAAAGGGTAGTCCTATACATGCCATTTCGAAGTTCAACCAAAATTGTACCAAAAGGGGGCTTTGATAGTGTGGCCGACTTCGACTTCAAAATCCCGAGTCCGATAGCTGAAGAACCAAAATCTGTAAAATAGAGAATCAAAGAAACGGAGTAAGCATTAAATGCTTAGTAAGTTTTGAGCAAAGAATTTAGACACAACCAAAGTATAGCATTCATGTAGCTAAACGGATAATTTCATATGCACAAATTTTCAATATCATACTTACTTCACATTACCAACCCTTTTATTCATACACAAAGATCAACTTAGCCAAAGGCCGGTAGCTCATTTATCAACTGAGCGAATACTTATTTGTAAGGGCTCAACTAATTCAAAGCACATACGAAACATACCTCAATGTTGGGATGTTACAAGCGTATTAACTGAAATTTTTACAGCAAGATCATTCATTCCCAAATCACGTACCTTCGGAATTTAACCGGATATAGCTACTCGTTCAAATGCCTTCGGGACATAGCCCGGTTATAGTAACTCGCACAAATGCCTTCGGGACTTAACCCGGATTTAGTAACTCGCACCAATGCCTTCGGGCTTAGCCCGGAATTAGTAACTCGTACAAATGCCTTCGGATCTTAGTCCGGATATGGTCACTTAGCACAAAGCCTTCGGGACTTAGCCCGAACATCATTCGAATAACCATGCACATTTAACAATCAATCATGACACATTCGTATTTCATTTTCATTAGCAAAACTCAAACACAAGACACTTATCACTCTTGCAATTTCGGCTCAATAACCACACACAAAGAGCATGATTTTGATTTGCTTAAAACATGATCTAATCAAATCATAATTTAAGCTCTATTACTCAAGAACTTACCTCGGATGTTGTCGAACGGTCTCGACGGCTATTCGACCACTTTTTCCTTCCCTTTATCGGATTTAGTTCCCCTTTGCTCTTGAGCTTAATTCAAACAAATTTAACTCATTAAAGTCTCATTTTGCTAGCTTATGGCCGAATATGCACATAACTTATGTACTTATTCATGTGGCCGAACATACATGTCTATGTTGGGGCCGATTGCATCACAACACCATACCGGTTCAATTTTTGGTCATGGTTAAACAAAGAACTTAATGTCTCACTCAAAAATGCTAAGAAGAAGATTCAAGAATCATCAATCCACCATCACATGCACCATTACAAAGCTTCACTTTTAGCATGCAAATGATATCAACACCAATCCACCTTGGCCGAATATCATCTCCATGACATAGTAAAGATTTGAACCATGGGCTATTTAGAACTCAAGCTAACTACTAAAACATGCATGCATCTCATGGAACATCATCAAACATACCTTAGTCTATCAAACCACCATAGCCTATTTTCTCAAAGCTCTTTTTCCTTCTTTTTCTTTCTCCTATTCGGCCAAGAACAACATGAGAGCTTTTCTCTTCCTTTTTTTTTTTGGTCATGCATGAGAATGATGAACACATTTTTTTTCTCTTTGTTTTCTTCCTTCAATTTCTTATTAGTTTATTGCCCATGCTTCTTATTTTATTCTTCCATTAACACAACATGTTTCATGACATGTTTTGCCCATCATCCCTTGTCATGGCCGGCCACTAGTACTTAAATGGGGGGAAATTGACATGCAAGTCCACCCCTTTGATTACATGCACTATTAGGCCACTTGCATTTGCCTAGCACATTTCTAAATTTTCTCACATAAGTCCTATCAACTAAATTCACATGCAATTAACTAAATCGAAGCTTAAAACTTTCACACATTTATATTCACATATTTTAGGCAATAATTATCACATTCAAATAATTTGGTGACTCGGTCTAGCGGTCCCGAGACCGCTTTCCGACTAGGGTCACTTTAGGGCTGTCACTTATGCAATTAATGAACCATGTATTACGTGCTTTCATAGGTAAGTTTTGTGTGGTTTACTTTGATGATATTCTATTATATAGCAAATCTTTGGAAGATCACGTTTAACATTTGCGTGCTGTATTGGAAGTTTTGCGTAAGGAACTTCTCTTTGCTAATCTTAAGAAATGCTCCTTTTGCACTAATAAAGTTGTGTTTTTATGATTTGTGGTGAGTGTGATGGACTTGAAGTCGATCGAGAGAAAATCAAAGCAATTCAATATTGATCGTGTCCTACAAACATCAGCCAAATAAGGAGCTTTCATGGACTTGCGAGCTTTTATAGGAGGTTTGTTACCTTGGTTCCCCCCTTGACGGGAATTATAAGGAAAAATTATCCATTCCATTGGACTAATGAACAAGAGATTTCTTTTAATAAGATTAAAGAATGTTTGACTAACGCACCTCTTTTGTCTCTGCCCGACTTTAACAAAACTATCGAGCTTGAGTGTGATGCCTCAGGGATAGGAATTGGAGCTGTTTTGATCCAAGATGGGCTTTCCATTGCATATTTCAGTGAGAAACTCAATGGGGCCACTTAATTATCCCACAAATGACAATGAGATGTAGCTCTAATTCGGGCATTGGAGACATGGTAGCACTATCTGTGGCTTAAGGAATTTTTTATACATACGGATCACAAAGCATTGAAGCACCTTAAGCGACAAAACAAGCTGAAAAAGTGCCAAGCTAAATGGGTGGAGTTCCTTGAGTCATTTCCCTATGTGATCAAATACAAGAAAGGTAAGGAGAACATAGTTGCAAATGCATTGTCACGAAGGTATGCCCTCATTAATCATTTAAATGCTAAACTGCTTGGGTTTGCATATTTGAAAGATCTTTATGAAACTAACATTGACTTTGATGAAGAGTGTAAGTCGTGTGTGCAAGGTTCTTTTGAAAGGTATTTCTGGCAAGATGGTTACCTATTTCGTGAGGGTAAGTTATGCATACCCCAAGGATTAGTTCAAGATGTGCTAGTCAATGAGGAACATAGCGGAGGACTTATGGGCCACTTTAGCATAGCCAAGACCTTGGCTACCCTCCAAGAACATTTTTATTGGCTGAAAATGAAGCGTGGTGTAACTAGAGTGTGTGAGCATTGCATTGCTTGCAAGAAAGCTAAGTTGTGAATCAAGCCACACGGGCTGTATACCCCATTGCCAATTTCGGAAGAACCATGGGTAGACATATCTATGGACTCCGTTCTAGGGTTCCTAGAACCAAAAGTGGGAAGGACTCTATTTTTGTTGTTGTAGATCATTTCTATAAAATGGCCCATTTCATTGAATGTCACAAAACTGATGACGCTTTAAATGTTGCTAATTTGTTTTTTGTAACTCCCCAAACCCGGCCTAAATGTAATGGCCAAATCTATGATGTGACATTGGAGTGTTTTTCCAAAACACAAATTGACAAAAATTCGTTTTACATAAAAACTTCTTTAGATTCTAAATAAAAGGTTAGGATGACTAGTTCCTTGTGAAAACTCAAGTTATTTAAGCAAAATATTAATTATACTAGTTTCTCAAATTTTAAAACAATGTTTGTTGCGGAAGATTTCAAAATGTATGGCGTAGGCGCAATGATTTCAGAAAAACATTGGTTTGTGCTTTCTTGAAAATTCAAGTCCTATTACTAACAGGTAAGATTAAAGTAATTAAGTCTCCAAATCAAAATAAACTTTAAAAGGCCTTATTACATAACGAAAACCCAATATCAAATAAAATCTAAATTGTAGTATATTAAATAAATTAACTACGTTGAGTGGCCACCTTCGAGTCCTCCACCGCCTCGATCTGTCTAAGCCTGGGGATTTCCTGCATAGACAACAGGTGGGCGAGTTTATGAAAACTCAGTGTGTGAAATCCCAAGATAACAAACAATCAGAGTAAACACAATCTGGGCCTAGGCCCGTTAGTTTCGGTTAGGGCCTTAACCCCTTTTTAAATAATAGTATCAGTCTTAGCCTGAGCCCATTTTAGTAACAGAGGCAATCTGGGCCTTAGCCCATTTCAGTACATTATGCAAACAAAGAATCCTACCCAATCCAACCGCTACACACCATCTCCGTACCAGCCCTACACACCATGTGGGGATAAAATCGACCAACCCAACCCTACACACCATGTCGTGTCGATTTTAGTACTAACAGAGCTGCCAGTAATATGCTTATAGCCTTTCAGTACACTTCCTCCAAAATCATATATCCCACCCCATGTAATGTAACATAATATCATACATGTATGCAGAAATGTCATGCTAAAAAACAACAAAGATATTTTAGCCAATTTACCTTACAGGGGTATATTGGTCATTTCATCAGTACAGGGTCTAAGTATACTTACCGACCCAACAGTAGGTCGATAGTCATCTTAGGCGGCCGTGCAAGCTTAATAGTCAAACAGTGATAATGGGCCTTCAGCCCATATTGCTGGCCCATATGGGCCTCTACTCTCATATGGCCAACTTAGCCCAGAAATGGCCTTAATCGTGTAGTTTACATAGGTTGGCCCACAATCTACCACACTTTGTGCAATTTTTTCGTATGGGGCCCATGGGCCTATTGGGCGCACACGGTCCAGTTCAGCCTAAATTGGCCCAATACCATTTCAGCCCATGAAATCGATCAAGGCCATTTTGTCAACCACATAGCCTTGTTTTACTACTCGGCCTGCCACACTGGAGGCCACATGCCAGTGTGGTGTCGACAACCCACTTTTCAGCTTTTTGCCGATCTATGTTAATCGCAGTGTGATTACACACACCTATTATGGAGTTGTAACAAAACCTCTTCTGAATCGAGAACCTATGATCAACTACAACCCCTCATTTATCAAAGAGGATTTTATAAATTCACTGACACTTACCAATCCAATTACCGCAGAATCCCAGTGACTTAACCACCACGAACTGCTCCAAAGCTTTGCCCTTCACGAGAAACATTGGATCAATTGATAAGTATTTAAAATCCCATATGGAATACATTGTACTTAAATCACTTACCCCAAAAATGGATAGACCACTTGCAAAGAGAAGGGTAATCAGCCCAAGCTTCCACTATAGGATCCATGCTCCTAGCATGATTTGGCAAAACACAATCGTTAGAGGAAGATCCTATATTTAGCCCCAAAGAGAAATAGAAGGGAAAGCCAAAACTTGCTTAGCAGAGCCAACCGAATTTCGATTATGAAGAGCAATAATAAAGTGATCAAAACATACCCTTGCCACTAGATCCAATGAACTTTAGCAACAGTAAATCAAGAAGATTCGACCACAGCAAGAAGAACAAGGTTTGAGGGGGAAGAGTATGGGTATTCGGCCCCACAGAGAAAGAAAGAATGAGAACAAACAAGGAAGTATTCAGATTCAGATAAAAGGAGAAGAAGAAGATGCTCTGTAACACCCCAAACCCGGCCCAGACATTATGGCCGAATCTGACGTGCCACATTGAAGTTAAGAACCCACGTTTCGCTTTAGTGTTTTAATAAACCGTCTTTTGTTAAGGCTTAACCAAGTGAATGGAAGCTGTGCAGCAGGTAGGTATCCAAAAACAGAGGAGGTGAGCCATGAAGGCCGCTTAAGTACCAAGCTCTTCGATTGGATCCAATCCTAGACATGCCCACAACCATTGCCACACTTTGTTAACCGAGTTGAAATTCATTTGGGTAGATATCTTTGATAAACCAATTAATCGTGTTGTTATGTTATTTTGAAAACGAGTATCATTTTGAAAACGCGTCCTAAGTCTAGCCCATTTGAATTATTATTAGAAAAATTTAGAGTTATTGGAAATTAAATAATCCCAGAAAGAGAATAAAGTTAAAATGGCCTTATTACAACCCAAAAATAAATAGTAATTAAGATGAACTAACGAAAACTAGTTACTTATTTTAAAGTCCAAAAGTGTTCACCGTGGCCACTCTGAATCCCCTCCGGCTCCAAGTCCCCACATGAAGGCTCACCTGCAAAGTTAAGGAAGGGGGGTGAGTTTGGAAACTCAGTGTGCAACAAGCCCCTTTCAGAGCCCAAAACAATATCAGCATACTGGGCCTAAGCCCAAAATCAGTCTCAAGATATGTTGGGCCGAAGCCTTTCGTTAAACTATTACTGGGCCGAAGCCTTTTCATAATTCATATCACTGGGCCGAAGCCTTTACTGTAAATGGTATGACCCATAGGCCCATTTCAATAACACATGCAATATCAATGAACATATGCAAGCCCATTTAGGGAGACTACTCAACCCACCATCCGCTACTCTCCACCCGTACCAACCAAGTTCTCCATGAGGGGAATAACTCAACCCACCCAACCAAACTCTCCACTGGCAGCATAGCCGCTTTATCATATAACTGGAGGCCTAGCCTCTTTTAATAACTGGGGCAAAGCCCTTTTTGATAAACTGGGGCAAAGCCCTTTTCGGTAAACTGGGGCAAAGCCCTTTTGCACTTCTTTCATTCATATAAAACCCAACCCATGCATATATGAATATATCATGGCATATCATGTGCATATTATGGCATATCATGTATAAAACAGTATCACATGCATCTTAATTATAACATATCCCTAGGGGTATAATGGTCATTTTTACCTAGGGGCAAAATGATTAATTTCACATTATAGGGGTTATCTCATTATTTTGTCAATTATTAGGGTTTTACATGCTTATTATTCATTATCAACAATTTCAAGAGTTTAAACAGCGCTTCTAGCCCATTCTAGCAAAATCGAGTCATTGGGCCAAAAACCCCTAATGGGCCCTACATAGCCGATTTAGTCATCTAGGCCCATTTAGCCTATATTCCATAACGATATTAATTGTCTTAATGTGCAATTTATCTGGATTCCCTTTTCTACCAAACTTTCCCAAATGGGCCCGAAAGCCCATTGGGCCCGATTTCAGCCCCTCGAGGCCCAACTTACCGTGATGCAAAAAATCGTGCCCTTACCTGTTCCAACAATCTCGATCATCAAACTTAGCGTATCTAACCAACCTATGAGCTTTCGCATGCTCACAAGTCCTCGAAATGCCAGAATTTTGGCATTTCGGCTTTTCGGCATATATCGAGTTAAGATACAAAAGAGGGTTTGTTACACACCTGTTTTGTGACGTTCACTAGCAAAGTCTCCCACGCCAACCTACAATTAACCATCACCATAATTATTGTACAAATCATGCTTATAAACCCAAAATCCACCTTACCATATTCGGCCAAAGAACCCCCTAATGGCCATAGATCACTTACCTTCACCGAGTCCGATGCTCGTTCCAAGTTATCCAAATCGATACCCCAAGCCTTGCTGCTCCTCCAAAGTTATCTACTCCACTATACAAACCATAAGAATCAAATGAAAAAGCCCAATAAGGCCTATATCTCAAATCGGAAACCTCCCTAAACTATAGGGGGTTTCGGCTTTTGTCAACAGTTACTACTGAATCGATTTAGAGTACGAATACTTACCACAGTCTTCCTTTGTACCACTTAGAGTTTGACAGAAGAAGGAATTGGCCACCAAAAAGTGAAGAGAAAAGAAGGTTGCTGGTCAACAATGGAATCGGTACAACCGAGCTTCACAGGTTTCAGCTTTTGTGGCTTTTCAGCAAAAGTGAAGATAAGAAAGGGAGTAGTAGATGAAGAGAAAGGGAATAATGGATTGGTTTCGGAAAGAGAAAAGAAAGAAAGATGAATGGGAAGGGTGGCAATTTTGGTAAGAGAATAAAATAAAAAGAAAAGAATGGTTCTACGGTGTTCAAACAGAGGAAAATCGGCACAACTATAGCCTAATGCCAAAAATACTACCCTCAGATTCCCCTTAACCGATTTCTCCTCCCTAATCCCCCTATTTTTCCAACTCTAATCCCTCTTTCAAATCCCTAAAATCTCTCCCCTTATCACTCCTTATTCCATGCGTTTGACTGATTCAAACTCTCTCCAACAGAGTTCTATTCGGCTTCAAACTTCTGCATGCTCAAGGCATAAAAAAACATCACATTTGCCATCATAGAGAATCGAACCTCGGCTCTCCCTAGCCACTTACACACCACCTTTTTAGCTCCCTAGTGGCGTCACTTAGCCACTTTGCCAGGGCTCTTTTTGTGTTACATTTTACCCACAACTTAATAAAGCCACCTATCCAAAGCCCCTAGCTCTCTAAGTCCAAAGTTCAAAAATTCTTCCGGGTTTTGATCATCACATGGGCCTTCCATAAGCCCATTTACATATTCCAACTATGACTTTTCACTACCAAATACCAAATTTAAAAAAAAAAACTTAACCAAATTCTCAGAAATTATGAAATCCCAAAAATCAGGATGTTACAACTCTACCTTCCTTAAAGAAATTTCGGCCTCGAAATTTTACCTGATACAAACAGTTGAGGATATTGTTGACGCATTGCCTCCTCAGACTCCCAAGTAGCCTCTTCTTTGTCATGGTTTCTCCAAAGTACTTTCATTAATGGGACTGACTTCCTTCTCAATACCTTGACATCGTGATCAAGTATTTGCACAGGTTCTTCTTTGAAGGTCAAATCCGGCTGTACTTCGATTTCTGCAACTGGCACGATATGAGTTGGGTTAGAATGGTATCACCTTAGCATGGACACATGAAAAACATCGTGAATGCCATCCAGTTTCGGAGGTAACTCTAGCTGATAAGCCACCGGCCCTATCCGCTTAAGGATTCGATAAGGCCCAAGGAACCGTGGACTCAACTTGTCCCTTCTTACCAAACTTCAATATCTTTTTCCAAGGCAAAAATTTCAAAAAGACCATGTCCCTTATAGCATATTCAATATCCTTACACTTCAGATCGGCATAAGACTTTTATCGATCAGCTGCCTCCTTTAACCGATTCCTGATCACCTTAACCTTGTCTTCAGTATCTGCTACCAACTCTGGACCAAGTACTTGCCTTTCCCCTAACTCTACCCAACAAGTAGGTGAACGACACCTTCGCCCATACAATGCCTCATAAGGAGCCATCTGAATACTTGTTTGGTAACTGTTGTTATATGCGAACTCCGCCAATGGCAAGTAATCCTCCCAACTGCCCCTAAAGTCGATAACACAACCCCTCAACATATCTTCTAGAATCTGAATGACCCTCTCTGACTGCCCATCCGAGTGAGGGTGAAAAGCCGTCCTAAAATCCAATCGCGTTCCCAACGCCTCATGCAACTTCTGCCAAAACCGAGATGTAAACCTTGGGTCTCGGTCAGAAATTATCGATACTGGCACCCCATGTAACCGCACTATCTCTGCCACATACAACTTGGCCAACTTCTGAAGTGAGTAATCGGTTCGGACAGGTATGAAATGGGCAGATTTCGTCAACCTATCCACAATCACCCAAACTGAGTCCTTCTTGGAAGGTGTCAATGGCAAACCACTTACAAAATCCATAGTTACCCTTTCCCACTTCCAAAGTGGGATCTTTACTGGCTGTAACAATCCTAAAGGCAGTTGATGCTCGGACTTTACTTGCTGACACGTCAAACATTTCCCCACAAATTCAGTCACTCCTCGCTTAAGCCCAGGCCACCAATATAGCTCTCGCAAGTCTCGATACAACTTACTCCCTCCTGGATGCATAGCACAAGGTCCACTATTTGCCTCTCTCAAAATAATCAATCTCAAGTCAAAGTCCTTCGGCATACAAATTCTTCCTCGAAAACAAAGAACCCCATCATTATTTACTCCAAAGTCTGGATTCTCCCCCTTCTCAACTTGCTAAAACCGAGAAACCAACGACTCATCCACCAACTGCTGCTTCTTAATCTGCTCCACCCAAGTGGGTCTCACTTGTAACTCTGCCAATAAGCTTCCATCATCATACAAGCTTAAACGAGCAAACATTGCCTTTAATTCTGCCACAGTCCTTCGACTTAACGCATCAGCAATGACATTTACCTTACCTGGATGGTACTCAATCGAACAATCATAGTCCTTTAACAACTCTATCCACCTTCGTTGTCTAAGATTCAGCTCCTTTTGAGTCAGCAAGTAATTAAGACTCTTGTGATCTGTATAGATAATGCATCTCTCTCGATACAAGTAGTGCCTCTATATCTTAAGCACAAAAATCACTGCTGCCAACTCCAAGTCATGAGTAGGATAGTTCACCTCATGAGGCTTAAGCTGTCGTGACGCATAATCGACCACTTTACCCTCTTGCATCAACACGCAGCCCAAACCTACATGTGACACGTCACTGTACACAGTGAAATCCTTACCAGACTCTGGCTGAATCAACACTGGCGCTTCTGTCAGAACCTTCTTTAACTTCTCAAAAGCCTCTTGCTGCCTATTTGTCCAAACAAATGGTGCTCCCTTCCTTATAAGTTTAGTTAACGGTGCTGCCAACACAGAAAATCCTTCCAGAAATCTTCTATAATAGCCTTCCAACCCCAGAAAACTTCAGATTTCTGTTACTGACCTCGGTGGCTTCCACTCCAGAATTGGCTCAATCTTTCGAGGGTCTACCTTGATCCCCTCAGCAGACACCATGTAACACCCCGAACCCGAAACCGACACCGGAGTCGAACACGAGGTGTTAACTGGCTTTAACCCCTTATAAAATTTATTTTCCAGACACTGCCCAATCTGTGTACTAGTCGTTTTAAAAATCATATCTTGAGTTTTGTAACTCGAAAATCAGTTTCGTGATTTTTCCCAGAAACTAGACTCATGTGCCCATCTATGTATTTTTTTTTAGAATTTTTGGTCGGGCCAATTGGTACAGTTTATTAGTCGAAGTCTCCCATGTTGCAGGGGTCGACTACACTGACCTTTTCCCATTACGAATTGGATATCTCCCTGCACGGGGCTTCAATACTGATGCCGTTTGTTTCTATGAAAACTAGACTCAGAGAGGAATCTGTACATATATGGTACGACCCCTAATTATCTCTGGTTAATTTATTATGAATTTCCAAAGTCGGAGCAGGGAATCCAGAAACCGTTCTGGCCCTGTCCCACAAAAATCTGATTATCTCTTAATATACTGCCCATATGATCTTTTCGTCACTTCCTCATGAAAACAGACTCATCGGGCTTCGATTACATAATTTATTCATCAATTAACTCCACTCCTACTATTTTTAGTGATTTTTCAATCTCATGACACTGCTGTTGCCAGCATCTGTTACGAAAGTAACTAGGTCCATTTCATGCCTACCCTTGAACCAACTCAATCGAACATTCGTGCCATTTTCGCATGGCTTAAAGTTTACATGCCAAAGTTCAAACACAACGTAATAGCTTATACATGCCAAAATGTTCTTCTAAGCCAACTAAGAAGAAAGTACCAAAACTTGCTATCCGATGTGATGACTTCGATGACGGCCTGACCCCGCAAAAAATAGATGAGTCCAAGCAACCTATAATGGGTGACAAGGAAACACCGAGTGAGTTTATAACTCAGTAAGTCATAAGCAATGCACTACCATCCATCAATAACATTATCACAAGAGGAAACAAAATGGAACGAGACAATTTACTCCATCCATACCGAACCATACCATAGTTCCTCCAACCTATCGATTCAGTTTCATATCAATTCATGCATTCACATTCCTTATACTCATCAATAGGACATTGAAGCATTTTCATAAATCAATTTATTTTCGTTACAATCAAACGATTAAACGGCCTTTCACCCATCCTACGATAAATTTTATGTACGTGACTTCAAGTATATTAGTCACATAGGTTCAAACTTACCGAGCTCAACACCAAGTATAAGCATAGCACCTATTAGCCATGTACTCAAGACACTTACCCGATCCGCTGTCTGCGATCGACTCAATGGTGTCGCACACATAGTGTCCATAATGATTCACGAATGTATATTGAGTCCGCACACTCAGTGCTATATAATCAACTCGCACACTTAGTGCTACGTAATCAAATCGCACACTTAGTGCTACATAGTCAAACTCGCACACTTAGTGCCGCATGGTCAATTCGCACACTTAGTGCATCATATTCATTTTGCACACTTAGTGCAACATAGTCAAATCGCACACTTAGTGCTGTACAATTTAATCCCGCGCACTTAGCGCCAATCTCATGGTCATAAATGGTTATACCCGCACGTTTAGTGCCGAGATCAACAACTCAGTACATCTTACCTCTTTTCTTTTCATTCAACAATTTCATCATCACATACGTACATGCATATATATATATGTATATCTATTCATTACATTCAGCATCAATACATAAACATTATGACCATTTGAAATAATACCAACTACATGCTTAATGACTTACCTTGTGTTGGGTAAGACGGTTCCAACTCGGTTACTCGATGATCTTTTCTTTGCCCTTGCTTGCCTCTCCACCTTTAGCTTCTCGAGCTAAATCGATAAATTAACTAGTTTAACCATCTTGCTAAACATTCATACTTCAATTACACATGCATGTGTATGTTTGTATATTCGGCAATGACAATGGTAATTTAGCAACCTTAATTTAACTTATAATTGTTCATAACACATTTAAAGCATCCACTCCATTCCATCATTTTAAAGCACATACATTACTCAATATTATCCAAATTCACATTCGGCATTTTCACAAACACACATGCCGATTTCATTCACTCATCTCTAATGTTAATTAAGAAATGCCGAATGTCACCAACTAAATGGCATACACACACACCCACATGCATAAAAGTCATCCACACCTCCTATAGCTCATTCGGCCTTCACCTTTGCTAGTTTTCTCCATTTTTTTGTCGGTTATATATACATAGTCCTAAGGTAATATCACGAATGGGCTTACATATATATGTATATATACATATAGCCGAATATGCAAAGCTTAAACCCAACATCACATAAGCTCCTAAGTGATGGCCGAATATGTATATCTATATATATTCATCAACTATACTATTACTTTTAATTTATCTAATCACACAATTTCATCTAAGTTTAGCATGTAACACAATCATCACCCTTATTAATCTCTTATAGCCGAAAACCATACTTACCCCCAAAATCGAAATTTCAACATGGTTTACAAAAATCACTTGATAACTCACTCAATATTAACTAAAATTTCAAAAGCTAGTACATACTTCCTTACCTTAATAGTGACTTAAGATGACCGATTGCTCATGTTACCAACAATATTCAAGATTTGAACATGGGCTAAGTAAGGGACTTAGTAACTAGCTTAATACATTCAACAATTTCCAAAAGCTACCATGCATTACATACCTTATTCAAGACTAGAAGGAGTGGCCGAATGTCTTACTTCCCCTTCCCCCTTCTTCTTAGCATTTTCGGCCAATGATGATAAAAGATGAACAAATTTTTTTCTTTCTTCTTTAGAACATTCGGCCAAGGGGAAATGAAGAAAGATGGACACTTTTTTTTTTGTTTTTCCTTCTTACTTTCACGGCAAAAGGGGGGAAAGAAACAATTACACACATCCTTTCCTTTTTCCATTTCTTTATTCCCCATACTTCTTATTATATTTTATCCTACATACCTCACTAGGCCAACATGTTCCCAACATGTTTCCACCCATAGCATGGCCGACCACTACTTATTAGGAGGGGGAATTTGACATGCAAGTCCCCCCTTTTTTTCCACATGCACTAATAGGTCCTTACGCATTGACCTATCACATTTTAAAATTTTCTCACATAAGTCCTATTGACTTAATTCACATGCAATCGACTAAATCGAAGCTTGAAATTTTCACACATTCATAGTTACATATTTTAGACAATAAATATCACATTCAAACATTTCGGTGACTCGGTTTAACGGTCCCGAAACCACTTCCCGACTAGGGTCAATTTTGGGCTGTCACACACCACATGCCCCAAGAAAGTTACTTCCTTCAACCAAAACTCGTACTTGCTGAACTTTGCATAGAGTTGCTTTTCCCTAAGCACTTACAGCACAATACGAAGATGTTCATCATGCTTCTCTTCCGTTTTGGAGTACACTAAGATATCATCGATAAAAACAACTAAGAACTGATCCAAGTATGGCTGAAACACCCGATTCATTAAATCCATGAATGCTACCAGTGCATTAGTCAAACCAAAGGGCATAACTAGAAACTCGTAATGACCATATCGAGTTCTGAATGCCGTCTTATGAATATCCACTTCTTTGACTCTCAACTGATGATATCCTGACCGAAGGTCAATCTTAGTAAATACCGAAGCTCCTTTCAGTTGGTCGAACAGATCATCAATTCTGGGCAAAGGATACTTGTTCTTGATCGTCAGCTTGTTCAACTGCCGATAATCAATACACATCCGTATGGTCCCATCTTTCTTCTTTACGAATAGCACTGGTGCGCCCCACGGAGAAATACTTGGTCGTATAAACCCTTTATCCAACAATTCCTGAATCTGAGCTTTTAGTTCCACCTACTCCTTTGGCGCCATCCTATAAGGCGCAATGGACACTGGAGTTGTTCCAGGTAACAAGTCGATTTCGAACTCAACTTCTCTGTTCGGAGGTAATCCAGGAAGTTCCTCCGAAAATACATCTTGAAATTCTTTGATGGTCCTCACCTCAGGTTTAGCTTAACTCACAAATGCTAAAAACGCGTCACAACCTTTCTGAATCCACTTCTCAGCCTTTAAGGCCGAGACAACAATGAACAAATAGTTCCTTCGCTCCCCTATGACCATTATCTCCTCATCCTTGGCAGTTCTTAGCACCATTCTCTTAGTAGCATAATCCAACATCGCCCTATGCTTAGTTAGCCAGTCCATTCCCAAAACAAGATCAAAATCCCCAAATGGTAGCTCCATCAAATCTCCTACAAATATCTTATCTTGCGTCTCCAAAGGCACTGCCCTAAAGAGTTTATCTACCTTAACTGAGTGTCCTAAAGGGCTTATCACCGATACCCCACTCACAGTCTCCTCAGGAAGCACACCCAATGCCCCAGATACATCACAAGCAACATACGAATTGAGTGGAATCCACATCAATCAAAGTAGTGTAAGGCGTGCTATGAATGAAGAACGTACCAGTTATAACATCAGGAGCGTCACCCTCCTCATGACGCTGTACAGCATAAACCAACGCCGGCTGTCGAGCTTCAGCATTTCCAGCACCCCTGCCAGGTGCCCCACGTCCACGTCCATTATCATTGCCACCTCTACTTTGCCCACGGCCTCTATGTGGTGGTGGTCCTCCTCGCTGTGGTTGGACCCCTCTTTGCTCCGCAGCTAGATCCTGGGCTGCTCTTCGAGGACACTCTCTGAACTTATGTTCCTTTGACCCACATTGAAAACAAGCTCTAGTTCATTTCCAGCACTCCCCAATATGTACTCTACCACAGTCTCTGCAAGCCTGCGGTCTAAAGGTATTCACCGAAACTGCTTGGACCGGTTCCTCCATTCTAGCTCTTTTAGCATTCCTATTTGCAACACCTGAGGGTCCAAGATCCCTCTCATGATTCTGCTGTTCAGTCCATTTTACTTCCTCGGCTATCTTAGCCTTTTCTACCAACATAGAAAATCACTCTCCCTCTGTGGAGCTATCAGTACCCTAAGTTCATCACGGAGGCCATCCTCAAATCGAACACTGCGCTCATATTCAGTCACAACTATCCTACTGGCATATCGACTCAGCCTCAAAAATTCTGCCTCGTACTCCGCAACAGTCTTATTTCCTTGTGCCAGATTCAAAAATTCCTTTCGACGGGCATCCACATAACTAGCTCCAACATACTTCCCTTAAAAGTAGTCTTGAATAGCTCCAAGGTTACTCGTTCGATCAGGGTACTCTCCCTTATAGTGATCCACCACCAATATGCCTCATCTCAGAGCAATGACACGGCCCCTTTCAGTTTTTGCTCCACAGAGCAATCTAGGTCGTCCATAATCTGCTCTGTTGCCTCTAGCCAATATTTAGCCACATTTGGGGCTACTCTAGATACGCCCTTAAAAACCTCTGCTCCATTAGCCCGGAGTCGCTCAGAGATGGATCCCCTATTTACTGTCCCAGTGCTAGCTCCAGCAACCCTTTCTAAAACCCTTAACATTGCTTAGGACAAAGCATCATCCCCCGCGGCTTGATCATATGACCCAATCTTAGTCGCCTATGGCACGAATGCCTCCTCAGCTGGCCTAGCTTGTACCCTTCCGCGACCACGTCCGCGGCCTCGTCCACGAGTTCCTCTTGTACTCATATCAAATTATTTGATTACGAATTTTATGACATTAGTTTAATATTTCAATTGTTTATTACGAAATGTCTTATGGAAATATAGCAGTTTAAGGATTGTTTTCGCAACGTCGTAGCCTAGCTACAGTCTCATTTCTACCGTTCTACAGTTCTACCCTATCTAAAGTATCTTAGTAGGGTCGCAGTTCTTATCCACAACATTATACTAATATCACATAATGTAAAAGAAGGTTTACTTATAGACTTGGTGCCGGGGATTCAGCATGCCACCTTTTTCTTCCAAACCATTTAAAGCAAAAAAAACATGTATTTGGTCACAAAAATAGGAATTTCTTAAAAATTGGTTTAAAAAATACCTTTGTTTGGCAATTCTTGATTTAAAACCCGTTTAGAAACCTACAGCCAAGTTGTTGCAACCTTGCTTTGATACCACTAAATGTAACACCCCAAACCCGACCCAGACATTATGGCTAAATCTGACGTGCCACATTGAAGTGAAGAACCCACGTTTCACTTTAGTGTTTTAATAAACCTTCTATTGTTAAGGCTTAACCAAGTGAATGGAAGCTGTGCACCAGGTAGGTATCAAAAAACAGAGGAGGTGAGCCATTAAGGTTGCTTAAGTACCAAGCTCTTCGATTGGATCCAATCCTAGACATGCCCACAACCATTGCCACACTTTGTTAACCGAGTTGAAATTCATTTAGGTAGATATCTTTGATAAACCGATAAATCGTGTTGTTACGTTTTTTGAAAACGAGTATCATTTTGAAAATGTGTCCTAAGTCTAGCCCATTTGAATTATTATCAGAAAAATTTAGAGTTATTGGAAATTAAATAATCCCAGAAAGAGAATAAAATTAAAATGGCCTTATTACAACCCAAAAATAAATAGTAATTAAGATGAACTAACGAAAACCAGTTACTTATTTTAAAGTCCAAAAGTGTTCACTGTGGCCACTCTGAATCCCCTTCGACTCCAAGTCCCCGCATCAAGGCTCACCTGCAGGGTTAAGGAAGGGGGTGAGTTTGGAAACTCAGTGTGCAACAAGCCCCTTTCAGAGCCCAAAACAATATCAGCATACTGGGCCTAAGCCCAAAATCAATCTCAACATATACTGGGCCGAAGCCTTTCGTAAAACGATTACTGGGCCGAAACCTTTTCATAATTCATATCACTGGGCTGAAGCCTTTACTGTAAATGGTATGGCCCATAGGCCCATTTCAATAACACATGCAATATCAATGAACATATGCAAGCCCATTTGGGGAGACTACTCAACCCACCATCCGCTACTCTCCACCCGTACCAACCAAGCTCTCCATGTGGGGAATAACTCAACCCACCCAACCAAACTCTCCACTGGCAGCATAGCCGCTTTATCATATAACTGGAGGCCTAGCCTATTTTAATAACTGGGGCAAAGCCCTTTTTGATAAACTGGGGCAAAGCCCTTTTCGGTAAACTGGGGCAAAGCCCTTTTGCACTTCCTCCATTCATATAAAACCCAACCCATGCATATATGAATATATCATGGCATATCATGTGCATATTATGGCATATCATGTATAAAACAGTATCACATGCATCTTAATTATAACATATCCCTAGGGCTATAATGGTCATTTTCACATTATAGGGTTACCTCATTATTTGATCAATTATTAGGGTTTTCCATGCTCATTATAAACTATCAACAATTTCAAGTGTTTAAATAGCGCTTCTAACCCATTCTAGCAAAACCGAGTCATTGGGCCAAAAACCCCTAATGGGCCCTACATAGCCGATTTAGTCATCTAGGCCCATTTATCCTATATTCCATAACGGTATTAACTGTCTTTATGTGCAATTTATCTGGATTCCATTTTCTACCAAACTTTCCCAAATGGGCTCGAAAGCCCATTGGGCCCGATTTCATCCCCTCGAGGCCCAACTTACCGTGATGCAGAAAATCGTGCCTTTACCTGTTCCAATGATCTCGATCATCAAACTTAGCGCATCTAACCAACCTATGAGCTTTCGCATGCTCACAAGTCCTCAAAATGCCGAAATTTCGGCATTTCAACTTTTCGGCATATATCGAGTTAAGCTACGAAAGAGGGTTCGTTACGCATCTGTTTTGTGACGTTCACAAGCAAAGTCTCCCACGCCAACCTACAATTAACCATCACCATACTTAGTGTACAAATCATGCTTATCAAACCCAAAATCCACCTTACCATATTCGGCCAAAGAACCCCCTTATAGCCATAGATCACTTACCTTCACCTTGTCCGATGCTCGATCCAAGTTATCCAAATCAATACCCCAAGCCTTGCTACTCCTCCAAAGTTATCTACTCCACTATACAAACCATAAAAATCAAATGAAAAAGCCCAATAAGGCTTATATCTCAAATCGACAACCTCCCTAAACTATAAGGGGTTTTGGCTTTTGTCAACAGTTACTACTGAATCGATTTAGAGTACGAATACTTACCACAGTCTTCCTTTGTACAACTTAGAGTTTGACAGAAGAAGGAATTGGCCACCAAAAAGTGAAGAGAAAAGAAGGTTGCTGGTCAACAATGGAATCGGTATAACTAAGCTTCACAGGTTTTGGCTTTTGTGGCTTTTCGGCAAAAGTGAAGATAAGAAAGGGAGTAGTAGATGAAGCGAAAGGGAATAATGGACTGGTTTCAGAAAGAGAAAAGAAAGAAAAATGAATGGGAAGGGTGGCAGTTTTGGTTAGAGAATAAAATAAAAGAAAAGAATGGTTCTACGGTGTTCAAATAGAGGAAAATCGGCACAACTATAGCCTAATGCCAAAAATACTACCCTCAAATTCCCCCTAGCCGATTTCACCTCCCTAATCCCCCTATTCGACCAACTCTAATCCCTCTTTCAAATCTCTAAGATCTCTCCCCTTATCACTCCTTAATCCATGCGTTTGACTGATTCAAACTCTCTCCAACAGGGTTTTATTCAGCTTCAAACTTCTGCATGCTCAAGGCATAAAAAAAACATCACATTTGCCATCATAGAGAATCGAACCTCGGCTCTCCCCAGCCACTTACACGCCACCTTTTTAGCTCCCTAGTGGTGTCACTTAGCCACTTTGCCAGGGCTCCTTTTGTGTTACATTTTACCCACAACTTAATAAAGCCACCTATCCAAAGCCCCTAACTCCCTAAGTCCAAGGTTCAAAAATTCTTCCGGGTTTTGATCATCACATGGGCCTTCCATAAGCCCTTTTACATATTCCAACTATGACTTTTCACTACCAAATACCAAATTTAAAAAACAAACTTAACCAAATTCTCAAAAATTATGAAAACCCAAAAATCAGGATGTTACATGCTCAATTGGCCAAAAAAGAAAAAGAAGAAGAGTTAAGATACCAATTGGGTTTATACGGCCAAAGAAAAACAAAAGACTGAGAGGTTTTCAGAAGTATACGACTAAAACCAAAAAGAAATGAAGTTGTCAAAAACCCGAAGTATAGAAATCAAAATTGACCTAAAGCTAGCTAGCACAAATCGACATCCCAAGCCTATAGCCAAATTTTTTTATCATAAAACACTCCAAAAATTCGGTCAAGCTTCAAAACACTAAACACCTCCCCACTCCCTACACAAATGAACACTCAAAAGGAGTCTAAAGTCCCCATTCGGCACAACATCTTCTCACCCCTCAACTCCCAACAGTCACCTCCCCAAAATCCTTCACCAATCACTCAACCGATCAATCTCCTATCCACATCCCCAAGTTTATTCTTATAATCACGACTACATACTCCGATATCCCCCCAAACACACTAACCGCCCAACCTTTAGAGTTTCAGTGATATACAACCACCTACACGGCACAGCAGCAAAAAGACATCCTGTGACACCCCTAATTTGACCCTAGTCGAAAAGTGGTTCCGGGACCACAAAATCGAGTCATAAAAATAATTAGCCGTCATATTTTATGTTTATTATATGTGAATATGAATGTGTGAAAGTTTTAAGCTTCGATTTAGTAAGTTGCATATGAATTTAGTTAATAGGACTTATGTGTGACATTTTTGAAATGTGATAGGTTAATCTATAAGGGTCTATTAAAGCATGTATTGAAAATAATGGTTTTGCATGTCAAATTCCCCACTTTAGAGGAAGTGGCCGGCCATGATGGTATGGGATACAAAATATATGCCTTTTATATTAATAAATTAAATGTTAAATGAATAAATAATATGAAATATGAACTTATATTAAAAGAAATGGGTGATAAAAAGAAAGTTGGTTCATCTTTTTTCTTCCTCCATTGCCGTACCTAAAGAAAGAAAAGAAGAAATTGAAGTTAAGACATTTGGTCACCTTTAAGTGGATTAAGGTATGTTAATGCTCTATCATTGAAAATCTTTGTATATTTGGAGTGGCCATCAAGTATAGAAGCTAGCTCATGGCAAATGTTTTTGTAAAGTTATGAAGATGACATTCGGTCATGGATGTTTGTATTTCTTTGATGTCGTTTTTGATGCTTTAGGGTATTGAGGGTTGATTATAGATGAGTTGAGCTTGGTAAAATTAAATGTTTGTGGCTAAATTGCTTAATGACAATCGGCTATGTTGAAATGCTAAATTAGTGCTAAATTGTAAGTATTTAAATGAGTGTTAGCCGAAATTGAGCCTATGATATTAATTAGAATTTGTGAAATTTATGCATTTTGTGGTCCAAGTGTGATAAGAACCATACGGTTATGGCATGTAAGCATGAAGATTTGTGGATGATTTAGAATTGGCCTAAGTGTTTTAGTCATTAATATATATGTATATTGCCGAATGTATGCTTAAGGAATTGGTTAAGTACATTGTTGTTAAATGCTTGTTGTTTTTGTATAATTGTTGCCTAGCTACTAAATGAACTTAGGGTATTATGGATAAGTTTAAGAGTGGCATAATTGAAATGAAGTTTGCTTGGGCGAAATGTGAACCTAAGTTTTGAATTACAATTGATGCTTGTTAGTTAGTTGATGATGTCCTTTGATAGCCCTTTTGATATTCGGCCATTGTTAAGGAATTTTGAATTGGTTATAAATTTCTATGTTTTAATTAGCAAATTGAATTATTGAAGGTTGAGCTAATTATATATGTATATGTTTTATATGTACATTAATTTCTTAGTCTATGTTATTCGGCTATAATCGTCATGGTAGAATTTTTTTTTAATTTGTAAATTTGTTAATCATTAGCTCAAGAGCATCAAGGACAAAAGTCGGAAAAAGGGACGACAAAACTAAGCGAATAGCAGTAGAATTATAGTCGTCGACAACTTTTAAGGTAAGTTTCTAGCATATAAGTTTAGTTATAATGAAGAATGATATGGAAAACGGCATATATGATATTATGTTTTAAATATGTGAATGAGAACTTTACAGAGTAAATTGTATAAATCTGCAAGGGACAGCAGCATTAGCGTGTTTTGAAAAAATTACCATAAATTGTGGGAGTTGAGTTAAAGGCTAAATAAAATATGTAATCAAAGCTTATTTAGTCTAGTTTCTTATAAAAGAGACCGTGGAAGCAAAGAAATCTCCTATAAAGAGATATTTAAAGTTGTGTGGGACAGTGTCAGAATGACTCTGAAATCCCCTGTTCTGTTTTTGGAAAATCATTATAATTTGTAAAAAAATGGTTATAAAATAAGATTTATATGCTTAGACTCCTTAATGAGTCTAGTTTCAAATGAAATCAAATAGAACACATTATGAATTCTATACAATGAAAAATTTGATTTGTAGTGAAGAGTGGTCAGATTAGTCAAACAGTGAAACAGGGGAACTTTAAGAAAAATCTGGTATTGATTGGCCAAACCTAAAATTCTGAAAATTTTATGGATGGAAGATATACGAGTCTATATTCAGGGAAAATTAACGGAAAGTGATTTGGAGTTTTGTAGCTCCAGTTATAAATAATTTAGTGACTATTGCTCAGGAAAACAGCTCGTAGTGAAAATGTGATTTTGTTGTAAACATGGATAAAACTTGTTTTAGTTGCTCATAAGCTATTGATTAAACCCATACATGAATTCTAAATCGTGATATCATAAAACGATATATGAGTGTTAGACGGATCTTTGATATTAAAATTTGTGAAATTGTAAGTTATGAGTATTCGAATGGGAAATGATAGTATGGTGTGAAATTGAATTATTCATTGGAAAATGATTGATGTAGATTCGGCCAAGACAAAGTGTATACATGATAGTATATGTGGAATGTGAAAGTTTATATATATGTGATAAGGCCTAATGGCCTATGTGATGAATGTGAAAGTGTATATATGTGATAAAGCCTAATAGCCGATGTGATGAATGTGAAAGTGTATATATATGTGATAAGGCCTAATGGCCGATGTGATGAATGTGAAAGTGTATATATGTGATAAGGCCTAATAGCCGATGTGATGAATGTGAAAGTGTATATATGTGATAAGGCCGAATGGCCGATGTGATGAATGTGAAAGTGTATATATGTGATAAGGCCTAATGGCCGATGTGATGAATGTGAAAGTGTATATATGTGATAAGGCCGAATGGCCGTTGTGATGAATGTGAAAGTGTATATATATGTGATAAGGCCTAATGGACGATGTGATGAATGTGAAAGTGTATATATGTGATAAGGCCGAATGGCCAATGTGATGAATGTGAAAGTGTATATATATGTGATAAGGCCTAATGGCCGATGTGATGAATGTGAAGGTGTATATATGTGATAAGGCCTAATAGCCGATGTGATGAATGTGAAAGTGTATATATGTGACAGGGCCGAGTGGCCAACGTGATGGACGTGAAAGTGTATAAATGTGATAAGTCCCGAAGGGCATTTGTGTCAGTACTATATCCGGGTTAAAACCCCGCAGGTTTTATGCGAGAATATTATCACTGATTAATGTCCGTAGGCTTCGTGCTCGTACTATATCCGAGCTCTAAAGACCCGAAACTTCGTGTGGAGATTACGTCTGAGCTAAAGGTCTCGCCGATAATCCGAGTAGAGGTTAAAGCTATAAGACTTCGTAATAAGAATTGCTTATAAATATATTCAATGCGAAAGCTTAAACAGGTATGTACTCCAAGTTTATATGTGAGCTTGATTTGCACTAAATCATAAGGTAGTTATGTGATGCATACGAGAGCAATCTATGAGACTATTCCTATGATTATGTGACATCGGATCAGTGTGAGAGGTTATGTGAAATCATACGATATATCTATGTCACATGAGCTCACTTTTATGTGAAAGTTTATCTGCCTATTGTATATGATGAGATGTGCATATTCGGTAAAGGGATGGTATGCCCGAAGGAAGAGTGAAATAAAAATACGAACATCTTTGTTATAATTTGATTGTTATCTGTTGACACTGCTTAAAACTTACTAAGCATTGTAATGCTTACTCCGTTTACTCTGTTTCCTCTGTTTTATAGATCTCATTGCGAAGCTACAGGCTCGGGGATCATCAGCAACTAGTCACACTATCACTATCCATTGTTTGGTACTGCTACGTTTTGGATTATCTTATGGCATGTATAAAATAGACTAGTAGTGAGAGGATATTTTGGTTAATGTATATAAGCCATGCGAAAATGGCATCTTTTGAATGTTTACTTAGAGAAGTTTAAATTTTATCCCTGGCTGTGCTTAGTACTTATTTAAATGAATGATCTTTATTTCAAGAAAAAGTTCAAAATTTTACTGTTCTGACATGAGTTACAAGTCCGGTAATGCCCTTTACCTATTCCGGCGACGGTTACGGGATAGGGGTGTTACACATCCCTTGCGTGAAGTAGGACTCAAACTCAAGTCCCTTAGCATAAGCAACATGCCACTTACCACTAGGCTAGCAGGCTCTTTATGCCTTGCTACCCTCACAATAATTTAAGAGTCTACTAGCTGGTGATAAGGGTTTATTCACATAGAAGTAGAAATTTTGCTCAAGCCAAGGCTTGAACCCATGACTTCCCAGACACTTTCAAAGCGCCAAACCACTAAGGCAAACATACATCCACATGACAAACACATAAAAATAAATTTAACAGGGGTTTTCGAGATTTGGGGTGTTACAATTCTACCCCCTTCAAGAAAATTTTGGCCTTAAAATTTACCTGGTCAGAATAGGTAAGGGTATTATTGTCGCATCGTCTCCTCGGGTACCCATGTAGCCTCCTCAGAACTCTAGTTCCGCCAAAGAACTTTCACAAATGGGATTGATTTCTTTCTTCTGACTTTCACCTCATGATCTAAAATTTGAACTAGTTTTTCCTCGAAAGTCAGATTTGGTTTAACTTTGATCTCCTCCACCAGCACAACATGCGAAGGATCAGAACGATAGCGTCTCAGCATAGAGACGTGGAACACATCGTGAATCTGCTCTAATTTTGGAGGTAGCTCTAACTGGTAGGCAACTGGTCCTACTCGCCTTAGTATGCAGTAAGGCCCAATAAATCTTGGGCTCAACTTGCCCTTATGCCCAAATCTCAGCATTTTCTTCCATGGAGAAACCTTCAGAAAGACAAAATCTCCTATAGAATACTCAATTTCCTTACGCTTCAGATCCGCATAAGAATTTTGTCTATCTGACGCTGCCTTCAGCAATACCAAATTATTCTGACTTTATCCTTGGTATCAGATACAAGCTTTGGACCCAAAGCACACCGCTCACCCAACTCAGTCCAACATGATGGGTGTAACACCTACGACCATATAGTGCTTCGTAAGGTGCCATCTGTATGCTAGAATGGTAGCTATTATTGTAAGCAAACTCTGCTAATAGCAAGTAATCCTCCCAACTACCTCAGAAGTCAATTACACAACTCCTTAACATGTCCTCCAGTATCTGAATCACCTTCTCCAACTAACCATCTGTTTGAGGATGGAACGCAGTACTGAAGTCCAATCGCGTACCTTGAGCTTTATGTAACTTCTTCCAGAACCGAGACGTGAAGCGAGGATCTCTGTCAGATATTATAGAAACTGGTACTTCATGCAGCTCACTAGCTCAGATACATATAGCTTAGCCAATTTCTGTAATGAATAATCTATGCGAACTGGTATGAAATGGGCAGTTTTGGTCAATCGATCCAAGATAACCTACATAGAATCTTTCTTAGAGGGTGTTAGGGGTAGCCTACTCACAAAATCCATAGTTACTTTTTCCCACTTTCACATTCAAATTTTAACTGGCTGAAGCAACCCAGAAGACAACTTATGTTTTGCTTTAACCTGTTGGCAAGTCAGACATTTCCCCATAAAGTCGGTAATCTCACGCTTAAGACCCAGCCACCAATATACCTCACGAAGATCTCTGTACATCTTATTTCCACCTAGGTGCATAGCATAGGGGCTACTATGTGCCTCTCGCAGTAAAGTCTGTCTCAAATCAGTATCCTTAGGCACACAAATTCTGCCTCGCAAACAGAGTACCCCTTCACCGTTTAGCCCAAAATCCATAGTATTACCATTTTTGACCTGACAAAACCAAAGACCCAAAGACTCATCCTCCAACTATTTACTCTTAATCTGCTCAATCCACACTGATTTAACTTGGAGCTCAAACAACAAACTACCATCATCCAATAAGCTAAGACGAGCAAACATTGCTCTCAATTTAGTTATAGCCCTACGGCTTAATGCATTAGCCACCACATTGACCTTACCAGGATGGTATTCAATCGAACAGTCATAGTCCTTAAGTAGCTTGATCCATCTACGCTGCCTAAGATTTAACTCCTTCTGAGTGAGGAGATACTTGAGGCTCTTTGTGATCTGTGTAAATGATACACTTTTCACCGTACAAGTAATGCCTCCAAATTTTTAATGTGAATACCACTGCGACTAACTCCAAGTCATTTGTTGGGTAATTCACCTCGTGAGTCTTAAGCTGGCGTGATGCATAAGCTACCACCTTACCCTCTTGCATCAACACACAACTTAAACTAACATGTGATGCATCACTGTAAACAATAAATTCTTTCCCAGACTCTGGCTGAATTAAGATAGGGGCCTCAGTCAAAAATTTCTTGAGCTTCTCAAAGCTCTCTTGCTGCTCATCAGTCCAGTTAAAGGGCACGTCCTTTCATAGCAATTTTGTAACGCCCTGATTTTCGGGATTTTTCGGGTTTCTATGATTTTTGGTAAATTTTGAAATTTTGGTGTTCTGAATATTGGAATTGTGTTTAAACGTGTTAGTGGGCCTTTAAAAGGCCCAAGCCTAAGTTAAACACGGTAAAATATCAAGGTTGGATTTTAAGTGAATAGGAGACTTGGTTAAGTGGGCTTTTAAGAAGAACTTTGTAAATTACGAAACAAATAAGGCCTTGGTAAAGTGGCAAGGTGGCGCCACTAAGTTACTAAAAAAAATGGCATCTGGGAAGGAATTAAAGGTCCAGGGTTCAAGTTACAAGGTAGGCATATTGTTACTTTTTAATTTTAGGCATGTGCCGGGCATGTGATCACTTAAGTGAATTTCAGCAAGGGGCTTAGGGAGGTTGGGCTGATTGTTTTAGTTGATATTAGGGTTAGGTTCTTTTCATTTTCTGTCTTGGAGAATTAGGGTTAGCCACCTGAAAGCTTTCATTGTCATTCATCCTTTCTGAGTTCTCACAAAAGCCGAAAACGCAAATTCCTTCTCCTTGGTGCCGATTTCTTCTTCCTCTCTTTTTCCTCAATTTTCTTTCTTCCTTTTTGCTTTTTCTTCTAGCCGAAACCTTCTGATCACCTTACTCACCTCCTCTGTCAATCCCATCTTCCACAAAACCTCCATAGCCGATTGCCATAAAAGTCGAAATCCTGAAAACTCACTTCTTGTGCCGATTTTTCTAAGCCAAAATCCTTCAGTTATTTTTGTTCTTTTTGATCAACTTTCATCTTCTCTAAACCCTTAGTATCTGTCGGCAACATTACTTCAAAGTTATAGCCTCAAATTGTCATCTCCTTTATCACTTAAAAAGCCGAAATACCATAGACTTAGGGACTCATAGCCAAAACTTCAGATCTCCTGGATTCGAGTTCTACTATCATTTAGAGGATAGATCTGCATTAGATCTGCATAGAAATCAAAGAGGAATAAGTGGCAAGTGCTCATCGCCTCAGATCTAGTCTTATTTTACAATTTATAAAAGCCGAAGTCCCTAAAATCTAGGGAGGCTGTCGATTTGGGCATAGGGCTTTAAAGGTCTTTAACCGACGATTTCTTTTGGTGATTAGTGTCTTCTAGAGGTTTGATCAGAGGCTTGGATCTTTGGAACAACTAGACTTAGATCTAGTCATCGGTTTTCGGCAAAAAGGTAAGATTCTAAAGGCTTTAGGGGCATGGTTCGAATATGGGTTGCTGAATATTGGGATTGGTTGTTGTGGGTTGCAATCTAAGAATTATGGTAATCAATTTTAGGACATCGTAAGGGATCTCAGTAGCAGTCATCGCGAAATAGGTGTGTATCGAACACCCTCTCATAGTTCAATTCGGCAAAAGCCGAAATGTCGAAATTCTGGCATTTCGTGGGCTTGTGAGTGTGCGAGTGCTCGCAAGACGTTTAGAAATCATTAGATCTGAAATCGCAAAGTGGTAAGTTAGTCGTGTGTGAAATTTTGTGCACTTCGATAATTTGGGCTTACGGGCCCATACGGGTTAATAAAAAATAATAAAAATATATAATATAAAAAAATAGGCAATAAGTATGTTCTGTTAGACTGTAGAATTGAAACTGCTTAAACCGGTAAACTGGTCATAAAACTTGAGTTAAATGGGCTTAAATTGGTAATGGACACTGTAAGGCCCATTAGGGGTTTTAGGGCCCAATGGCTAAAATTGTGAAATTGAGATAAATAAATTACTGCGATGACAAATGGGCTAGTAAGGACCGTAACATTCATGAGAACCCTTAAAACTGATAAAATTACTGAAATACCTTTATAGGTGGAAAGTTAATAGTTTTACCCCTAGGAGCAAAATTACTGATATACCCCTAGGGTTAAGGTTGACCTGAATGCATGTTTGACTGTTACTCTTTACTGCATGCCATGTTATTATTATCTGATGCATGGGACTGGGTTATTGATGGAGGAAGTACTGAAAGTGGCTTGATCACGTACTGAGGCTTTGCCTCAACTTATTGATATCTGAGCAGCTATGCTGCAACTGTGGAGTGTAGGGCTGGGTGGGTTGACCTATTCCCTACATGGAGTGGAGGGCTGGTATGGGTGGAGTGTAGCGGTTGTAGGCTGCGTTAGGCTTGCATACACGAATATGTCTGTTCTGTTCTGGAATGGGCCTACGGGCCATACTGTTATTTGAAAAGGGGCTAAGGCCCAGTTTATCGTATTCTGAAAAGGGCTTTGGCCCAGTACCCGCAGTTATCTGAATAGGGCTTAGGCCCAATGGGCTTGAGCTGACTTGGGCTTTGGATGGGTTTTCCATATACACTAAGTTTTCCAAACTCACCCCCTTTCTCTTCCATCCTTGCAGGTGAGCCCTAGTTGGTGGACTTAGAGCTGGGCGGGATTCAGAGTGGCCACGAAGATTAAATTTCTGGTTTTAAATAAGTTTCAAGTAGCTTCCTTTTAAATTTCGCATTTATTTTTGATTATTTCTATTTTGGTTAAAGTTGTCATAAGGCCGCTCTATTATTTTTATTTTGGGTTTTTAAATTACTTAAATCGTTTTCGACTTGAGATTCACATCACTTAAATTGATTCCTTGAAATCGGTTAACTCTGGGTTTATCAAAAATTACTTGTTTCAAACCGACACAACAATCAAACGTCTTCAAAATGAAACTTTTCAAGGTGCAACAAAAGTCACGTTTTTCTAAACCCTTAACAATCGATAATGGATAGGACTCACACTAGTGAATCGGAACATTTATCTTAAAACTTCATTAATGGTTTTTCCAAAGCTCGCCCAAACTTTAGTAAACTAGGTAACTTGGGTAGTGGTTGGCAATGTGACACACTGGATTCGGCCGTAACGTCTAGGCCGGGTTTGTGGTGTTACAAACTTAGTTAAGGGTACGAAAATTAGTGAGAATCCCTCTACAAATATACGATAATACCCATCCAGTCCCAGAAAACTCCAAATTTCCTATACAGTCTTAGGTTGCTTCTAATCCAGGACAGCCTCAATTTTTCGAGGGTCAACCCTAATCCCTTCAGTAGATACCACATGACCAAGAAACGTTACCTCTCTTAACCAGAATTCACACTTGTTGAACTTGGCGTACAGTTGTTTCTCTCTAAAGATTTGCAGAACCAGTTGCAGATGTTCATCATGTTCATCTTCAGTCCTCGAATACACCAGTATGTCGTGGATAAATAGTACAACAAACAGGTCCAAATAAGGTTGAAAAGCTCTGTTCATCAGATCCATAAAAGCTGTCGGTGCATTTGTCGGTCCAAAAGGAATTACCAGGAACTCGTAATGACCATAATGAGTCTTAAGCATCGTCTTGTGCACATCGGCCTCTTTAACTCTCAGTTGATGATGCCCTGACTAGAGATCTATTTTAGAGAACACCAACGCTCCTTGCAGTTGATCGAACAGATCATCAATCCTTGGCAGAGGGTATTTATTCTTAATGGTCAACTTATTTAATTGCCTGTAATCGATGCACATACGCATGGATCCATCCTTCTTTGTCACAAACAACAGTAGTGCTTCCCACGGAGACACACTAGGTCAGATAAACCCACAGTCCAGTAACTCTTGTATCTGGGCCTTAAGCTCTACAAGCTCTTTCGGTGCCATTTTGTAAGGGGTGATGGACACTAGAGCTGTACCAGGAAATACCTCAATCCCAAATTCCACTTCACACTCTGGAGGTAACCTCAGTAGCTCTTTAGGAAAGACGTCCGAAAAATCCTTGACCAGTCTAATATCCTTTACCGAAGAGTCCCTAACATTTAAAACACTGACGCAAGCCAAGAACGCCTCACAACCATTGTGAACCAATTTCTCAGCTCTTAGTGCAAAAATTACATTACTCAAATAGTACCGTCATTCCCCAATTACCACTACCTCCTTATCTGCCTCAGTTCTCAGTACAACCCATTTAGTGGCACAATCCAAGCTTATCCGATGTTTAACTAGCCAATCCGTGCCCAATATTAAGTCGAATTCCCCGAAAGGCAGCTCCATGAGATCAGCCAGAGAAATAACTCCTCGTACCTCCAAGGGAACATACCTAAACAACTTTTTTACCCGAATAGACTGTCCCAGTGGAATTAGAACAATAATTCCACTCGGAGTATTCTCAATTGGAATCCCCAATTTCTCAGTAACAGTGCAAGTAACATAAGAATGGGTAGATCCTATATCTATTAATGCAGTATAAGGTACTTTATGGATAAAAAACGTACCCTTATGACATATGGAGCATCCCCATCCTCTCTGCGACGTGTAACATAAACCAGTGCCGGTTGCCTTGCCTCAATATAACCAGCACCTCTACCCGGTGCTCTGTGACCACGGCCCAAACCATTGCCACCCCTGCCTGACCACAGCCTCTCGGTGGCTGTTGAACACCTCTCTATAGTTGACCCATACCCATACCAGTAGCTTGCATCTGATCTGGCCTCTATGGACAACCCTTAACCCAATTCTCCAGTGACCCACACCTCAGACATGCACCCAACTTCCTCCAACACTTGCCCTGATGGCGTTTTCCATAATCAGCACAGAATTGCGATCCAACAGTAGCAGTAGGGGCCTTAACTCTGATTGGTCCATAAGCTCTGGGTTTTTTCTTAAACCTCTGAAAAGAATTTGAGGGCTCAACATCCCTCTTACCCCTGCCTTTCTCACTATTCTGGAGCTCAGCGCACGTCACATCCTCGGTGATTTTTACCTTGTCAACCAGTGCTGCAAAATCCCGCTCCCTTTGAAGAGCATCAAGACTCTTAGACCATCCCTGATGCCATCTTCAACTCGAACACACCGCTCGTATTCTGTTACCACTATCCCACATGCATAGCGGCTCAATCATAAAAATTCAGCCTCATATTCAACCACTATCCTATCTCCCTGAGTTAAGTTCAGAAATTCCCTTCTACGGGCATCCATATAGCTGGCACCCACATATTTAGCCTGGAAAGTAGTTTTAAAAAACTCTCAGGTCAAACGATCGGCTTGAGTGCCCTCTTTGACTGTAAGCTACCACTAGTAAGCTTCGTCTCTCAATAGAGATACTATACCTTTTAACTTCTGATCAGGGGTACAGTTAAGGTCATCCATGATATTTTCTGTGGCCTCTATCCAATATTCAGCCACTTTAGGGGAAACTCAAACAATACCCTTGAATATCTCTGCCTCATTACACCTGAGTCGTTCCGTAACTGACCCATGGCCCACATTACCAGTACCAGGCCCAGCGACCCGTTCCAGAATTCTTAACATCGCTTAGGATAGTGTGTCATCCCCAGACACATGATTCTGAGACCCTTTCTCAGCCATAGATGAAGCTAGTGCCTCTCTAACTTCCTCATTAGGTTGGTGTATAGAAGACGAAGACCCAGCCTGAGCACCTCACGGCCTCTGCTGCGGCCTCTACCACGGGTATCCTTAGTGCTCATTATCCACTCGCACTTTTATCTGTATTAAAAGTTTTATGCTAGTCAGTTATTATTACAGTGTTTATTATAGATGTTTTATGAATAGTATTATTCCATATTTCATTTTTTCAATTCACCATTCGAAGTTTACTCTAACTAAAGAACTTTTCATACAGTTTTTACTACCTAAGGTAATCTCAGTAATATTTCAGTAAAACAGTCAGAAGACTTATTGGATCGACGCGGAGACTCGGTGTACCACTCCTTCAGTAAAACATTTCCACGGTTTTCAAAACCCAAACCTATAGTCGAGTTTTGCAACCTGACTCTGATACCACTAAAGGTAACACCCCAAACCTGGCCTAGACGTAATGGCCAAATTTGTGATGTGACATTGGAGTGTTTTTCCATAACACAAATTGAAAAAAATCCCCTTTACATAAAAACTTCTTTAGATTCTAAATAAAAGGTTAGGATGACTAGTTCCTTATGAAACTCAAGTTATTTAAGCAAAATATTATTTATACTAGTTTCTCAAATTTTAAAATAGTGTTTGTTGCGAAAGCTTTTAAAAACGTATGGCGTAGGTGTGATGATTTCAGAAAAACATTGGTTTGTGCTTTCTAGAAAATTCGAGTCTTATTACTAACAGGTAACATTAAAGTAATTAAGTCCCCAAATTAAAATAAACTTTAAAAGGCCTTATTCAATAATGAAAACCCAATATCAAATAAAATCTAAATTGTAGTATATTAAATAAATTAACTACGTTGAGTGGCCACCTTCAAGTCCTCCGCCGCCTCGATCCGTCTAAGCCTGGGGATTTCCTGCACAGACAACAGATGGGTGAGTTTACGAAAACTCAGTGTGTGAAATCCCAAGATAACAAACAATCAGAGTAAACTCAATCTGGGCCTAGGCCCGTTAGTTCTGGTTAGGGCCTTAGCCTCTTTTTCAGTAATAGTATCAGTCTGGGCCTGAGCCCAATTTAGTAATAGAGGCAGTCTGAGTACAGTATCCAAACAAAGAATCCTACCAAATCCAACCACTGCACACCATCTCTGTACCAGCCCTACACAACATGTGGGGATAAAATTGACCCACCCAACCCTACACACCAAGTCGTACCGATTGTAGTGCTAAAACAGTGTTTGCAGAAGAGCTGCCAGTAATAGCCTTATAGCCTTTCATTACACTTCCTCCAAAATCATATATCCCACCCCATATAATGCAACATAATATCATATGTGTATGCAGAAATGTCATGCTAAAAAACAGTCATACATAATATAGGGGTATTTCAGTCAATTTACCTCACAGGGGTATATTGGTCATTTCATCAGTATAGGGTCTAAGTATACTTACTGACCCAACAGTAGGTCTACAGTCGTCTTAGGTGACCTGTACAACCTTAATAGTCAAACAGTGATAATGGGCCTTCAGCCTATATTGCGAACCCATGTGGGCCCCTACTCTCATATGGCCCACTTAACCCAGAAATGGCCTTAATCGTGTAGTTTACACAGCTTGGCCACACTATCTACCACACTTTGTGTGATTTTTCTATATGGGGCCCACTGGCACATTGGGCCCACACGGCCCAATATCGTTTCGGCCCATGAAATCGATCAAGGCCATTTCGTTAACCACACAGCCTCGTTTTACTACTCAGCCTGCCACACGTGTGTCGACAACACACTTTTCGACTTTTCAGCTTTTTGCCGATCTATGTTAATAGCAGTGTGATTACACACACCTGTTATGGAGTTGTAACCGAACCACTTCTAAATCGAGAACCTATGATCAACCACAACCCCTCATTATTCTAAATCCATCGTTAAACCAACCAATATCGAAGAGGATTTGATAAATTCATTGACACTTACGAATCCAATAATCACAGAATCCCACTGACTTAACCCCCACGTACTACTCCAAAACTTTGCCCTTCACGAGAAACATTGGATCGATTGATAAGTATTTAAAATCCCATATGGAATACATTGTACATAAATCACCTACCCCAAAAATGGATAGACCACTTGCAAAGAGTAAGACAATCGGCCCAGGCTTCCACTATAGGATCCACGCTCCTTGCATGATTTGGCAAAACATAGTAATTAGAGGAACAACCTATATTCGGCTCTCAAAGAGAAATAGAAGAGAAAGCTGAAACTTGCTTAGCATAGCCAACCGAAGTTCAACTAGGAAAAACAATAATAAAGTGATCAAAACATACCCTTGCCGCTACATCCGTGAACTTTAGCAACAGTAAATCAAGAAGATTCGGCCACAGCAAGAAGAACAAGATTTGAAGGGGAAGAGTATGGGTATTCGACCCCACAGAGAAAGAAACAATGAGAAAGAACAAGGAAGTAATCAACTTCAGAGAAAAGGAGAAGAAGAAGAAGATGATGCTTAATCGGCTGAAGAAGAAGAAGAAGAAAGAGAGTTAAGATACCACTTGGGTATATGACCAAAGAAAAATAAGAGACTGAGAGGTTTTCAGAAGTATACGACTAAAGCCAAAAAGAAATGAAGTTGCCAAAAACCCAAAGTATAGAAATCGGAATTAACCTTAAGCTAGCTAACACAAATCGGCATCCCAAGCCTATAGCCAAATTTTTTGACCAAAAAACACTCCACAAATTCAGTCAGCCTTCAACACACTAAACACCTCCCCACTCCCTACAAAACAAACACTCAAAGGGAGTCTAGAGTCCCTATTCGGCACAACATCTTGTCACCCCTCAGCTCCCCACAATCACCTCTCCAAAATCTTCTACCAATCACTCAACCGATCAATCTCCTATCCACATCCCCAAATTTACTCCTAGAATCTCGGCTACAAACTCCCACACCCCACAAACACACCAACCGCCCAAGCTTCATTGTTTCAGTGATATACAACCACCTACACGACACAATAGCAAAAAGACATGCCTTGCGTGCAATAGGACTTGAACTCAAGTCCCTTAGCATAAGTAACACGCCACTTACCACTAGGCTAGCAGGCTCTTTATACTTTGCTAACCTTACAATAATTCTGGTGACAAGGGTTTATTCACATAGAAGCAAAATTTTTGCTCAAGCCAAGGCTTGAACCCATGACTTCCCAGACACTTCTAAAGCACCAAACCACTACGGCAAACATACATCCATATCACAAACACATAAAAATAAATTTAACATGGGTTTTTGGGATTTGGGGCGTTACATTTTTTAAGAAAATAGTCTAGTTGCATGGAGTTCCAAGGACCATCGTATCGGATTGAGATTCTAAGTTTCTTATCACTTTTAGAGAACCTTGTAGGCCAAGCTTGGCACCAAACTCTTGTTTTCTACAACGTGCGACCCCCAAATGGATGGTTAAATGAAGGTTTTCAATCGATTCATGTCGAGTTTGCTACGGGCCATCATTGGAAAAAATTTGAAGACTTGGGAGGAATACTTGACATATATCAAGTTTGCCTACAATCGCTCAGTCCATTCGGCAACCAAGCACTCCCCTTTTGAAGTGGTATACGATTTCAATCCTCTAACTCCTTTAGACTTAGTTCCTTTGCCTTCTAACCAACTAGTGCATGTAGATGGCAAGCATAAGGCTGAATTTGTGAAATAGCTACATCAAAAAGTTAAGGAGAATATTGAGAGAAGAACCGAGCAATACATTTATAAGGTGAACAAGGGTCACAAATGAGTCATATTTGAACCCGGTGATTGGGTTTGGATACATATTCACAAGGAAAGGTTTCTCGCACAAAGGAGGTTTAAGCTACTGCCAAGGGGTGACGATCCTTTCCAAGTCTTGGAAAGGATCAACGAAAACTCTTATAAACTAGACCTATCAGGTGAGTATAGAGTAAGTGCTAGCTTCAATGTTGCTGACTTATCCCTTTTTGATGTAGGTGACGATTTGGGGACAAATTGCCTTGAAGGGGGGATGATGCGAGCATGGCGAAGGAGCTAGCTGTCGAACCCATTGAGCTGCCTTTGGGGCCAATTACTCTAGCAAGGGCCAAGAAGTTCAAGAAAGCCATTGCAAGCTACCTTGACCGAATATGGGGAGAGACCATTGCGGGGCATATTAATCATTCGTAGACTAGCGTCATAAGTGTCCCATGCAGCTTACTCAAAGCTGAATTTTAGCTTTCATTTTTTTATTAATCATTTGTTGGAATAAACATTAATAATGTTTAGTTATTTTTATTTTATGTATTTAATGTGTCTTGAGTCCATTTAATATGTTCGAGCCATTTAATATGTCTTAAGTTTATTTAATGTGTTCTAGTTAATATAGCTACTTAATGTGTCATAAGCTTAGACAATTTAAATGTAACACCCCAAACCCGGCCCGGATGTTATGGCCGAATTCGGCGTGTCACATTGAAGTGTTTTAGCAAAAATCGTGTTTTCATTGAAAACCCTTCTTAAAATAAAAGAAACCCTAATTAACTAAAAACACCCTTCAGTTACGAAAGCCTTGTTTAAAACATTTGATTTTTAAAAAAAAACTTAGTTGCGGAAACATAGAAAACATATTATAATTTAAGAAATCCATGTTCAACTTCTCGTAATTACATTGAAAATAATAATAATAATTCAAGTAATAATAACATAATGAAAACCTTATTACAACCTGGTCTGAACACACTTAAAAAGAAATAAAAACTTAAATGCTTAAAAAAAACCAAGTCTTAATTATCATGCTAGTCGGCCACCCAGAGTCCCTCCAAACATCGAACCTTCTACTGAGCATCACCTGAAAATAAAATAAAAGAGTGGGTGAGTTGTTGCAAACTCAGTGTGGACAACCCTCAATGAAAATCAAGAATTCAAAAAGAGAAATCATCAAACATGCAATGCAATCCCATCCAAATTATCCATCCGCTACACACCAGCTCCGTCCCCCGTCACACCATGTGGGGATATAGATATCAACCCACCTAGCCCACACACCAATGGTAGCCCGATTGCAGAACTACCTTCATTTACATATTGGGCTTTAAAAGCCGTTGGTGGATCCACGGTTGTTAGGCAATCATGCGATCCTCATATACTTCCTACATTCCATAGTTCCCACCCCATATGCAACCTAAGCAGAACATCATATGTATGCATGTCACATCCATAAAACTTATATTCAACACCTAAGGGTATTTTGGTCATTTTTTCCCTTAGAGGCGTTTCGGTAATTTTCCCTCAATTATGGTTTTCAGTTACCTGGACCTGCTAACAAGTCCCGCGAGCTAAGATGAACGAATACTATGCACCAGGTAGGATTCTAGAGAAGAGGAGGTGGGTCATTAAGACCGCTTAAGTACCAAGCTCTCCTTAGATCCAATCCTAGACTTGCACATGCCCGTTGCCACATCTTAACCCTATGACTTGTCCACGGCCCTTAATAAATTAATTAAGTTCTATGCAGTCATCATATACTAGGCCTACAACCTCTTACAAAACCCAGACAAATCTACATACCTATATATATATGGCCTACTAGGCCCAATCTCTTTCATATGGCCCATTAGGCCCATTCACATTTATGTGGCCCATTAGGCGCAAATCGCATTCATATGGCCACTAGGCCCAAATCACATTTACAGTCATGCTCACATACAATTTTCCATCACATAGCATCAAATATCAATTTTTGCCTATTATGGGCCCAACAGCCCATCGACCCATTTAGCCCATTCTGGCCCGTTTGGCCAATTCACAACCCAGGTCCATGGAATCGCCCATGGGCCCCAGGCAACCTATCTGTTTCCCCCTTGCGAGTGTTTGCACACTCGTAAGACTACCGTAGCCAAACTTTCAGCTTTCCGGCATTTCAGCTTTTCAGGATTTGCCGATCTACTCTTGTGTGTAGTGTATGTACACACCTGGTAAGCAAGCATGCTGCGGTTCCCTTAGTCACCAACCTACAATGATATCACCCTTCAATTAATCGCATGCCTAATACATATCTTTACTAAAATCGAAACCTCACTTTAACCTTACCTTGAACACCAATCACTAATAGCTTTTCCTTGATCACATACTCCTTAGATCGACATTAATCTTACTTATTAAAACCAGAATAATAGGTGACTCGTATCCAACACAAGTCCCCTTACCTTAACTATGACCATTCGGCCAACTAAGATTAAGAGTACTTACCAAAGTCTCTCACCTGAGGAGCAAATCGGCAGAGATCCAAGGACTGAGATTCGTTACCTATTCCTACCCAAAACCGATTAGAAGAAGTGAGGGACTGTATACTTGATACTTAGCAAAAACTGATTATGAGAACAAAGCACTTACACTAGGCTTGACTGATTAGAAAGGGTACTGGCGGCACCAAGAGTATTCGGCCAAAAAAGTTTCTTCCTTTGCGATTTGTATGGAAAAAGAGAGTTATTCGGCTCCAAGAAAGAAGAAGTTGGCTAGACTAAAAAAAATGAATCAAAAACCTGAGTAGAAGAAGAATAAAAATTTGCACAAGAAGAGAAATAAAGAAGCAAGGGTTTTTGGCTTTTTGGATCTTGAAGAGAAAAGGGTTTTCGGTAACAGAGTGACAAAGATTTTGGCATTAGCCTGGAAACCTTGCATTCGGCACCTATTTATAGCCCGTATAGCCGAATTCCTCATAGCTAAATTCCCATTTCGGCTCCAACACTTCCCCCTTCTCATCTCCTCGTTTTTCTCCCTGATAACTCCCCAATCTATTTCCTAAATTTTCTCTTCTGAATCAAAAACCTGAGTAGAAGAAGAATAAAAATTTGCACAAGAAGAGAAATAAAGAAGCAAGGGTTTTTGGCTTTTTGGATCTTGAAGAGAAAAGGGTTTTCGGTAACAGAGTGACAAAGATTTTGGCATTAGCCTGGAAACCTTGCATTCGGCACCTATTTATAGCCCGTATAGCCGAATTCCTCATAGCTAAATTCTCATTTCGGCTCCAACACTTCCCCCTTCTCATCTCCTCGTTTTTCTCCCTGATAACTCCCCAATCTATTTCCTAAATTTTCTCTTCTGAACACTCCCCTTAGAGCCCATCTTCACCCCACTTCCAACCTTCTAGAAGGCCCAAAATTAAAATCCTAAAAATACTAAGCTAGGACTCGAACCTTGGATCTCTTTGCTAGCCACTAACGCCACCTCCTTGCACCTTAAGTGGCGTCACTTAGCCACTTCACCACAAGGCTTTTTGATGCCAACTACTCCCAACCCTGGTTCTTTTAATAATTAAATTAAAATTCCTCCACCACAAAACTCGAACCCAGAACTTCTCCAATATACATAGACACTCTAAGTTCCTTAAACCCTTAAAGCCACTTCACCATTTTCCCCTATTTTTATTTAAAAGCCCAACTACTCCCAACCCTGGTTCTTTTAATAATTAAATTAAAATTCCTCCACCACAAAACTCGAACCCAGAACTTCTCCAACATACATAGACACTCTAAGTTCCTTAAACCCTTAAAGCCAACATGTCATTTGTCATTTTCTTGCTCACTTAAAAATTTTATGAGACCCAAAGCCCAAAGCCCAATTCATCTAGGCCCAAAATTCGGGGCGTTACATTAAATGAGTATTGAATGTGTCCTTAATCGAATTTATTGGTGTTCTTATGTGTTCACACCAGTTGAATCAGCTAGCTATATGCATTGGACGACATTAAAAGAAATCAAAGCATTTGGAGCTGAATTAAAAACCAAGTTGCTGATTACTATTCTCCAAGTGCTTATTCGTGGAGATCAATGGACAAAAGCACATTCACACTAGACCATTCAGCTTGTAGCTGATTTTTGTAAACTAAAAAATATACAGGATTTTTCCTATGTAATTTATCACCTTTTTACTTAAATTCGTTGTTAAAACTAAGTAATTGTTTAATAAATTAATGAAATATGTGAAAATAAGAAATTAGGAAATAGAAATTATTAAAATGTGATTTATGCTTTATTATATAGTTTTATGCATAAAATGGCTTATTTTATATTGAATTCAGCAAATTATATTTTTAAGACATAAAATGGGCCATGCATGATTAAATTAAATAATAAAATATAAAATTATATTTAATAATTCATTTTAAAATATTTCATTATTAATTTTGGTTTTAATTAATTATTTACATTGGTTAAATTTTATTCTTTAGTCCTTTAACTTATTAATTTATTTTGGACAGGTCTGATAGCTTTGTTGGATTACAAAACCATCCAAATTGAAGACCAAGTTCACCCAAATTCGACTACACATGGCTATTCTTTTAAGAAAATTTTTTGGTGTAATTACACAAGGTCTTTGTATTGTTGAATAAATTAGAGATTTGTCCGAAGATTTACGATTGACCGAGTCTCAGTCCTGAGTTATTATGGCATTTAATTTGTTTAAAAATCAAGCAACAATTAGCTCAAACTCCACTAATTGTGGCTGGCCATCCAAGGAAGAGATTTGAAGAGACTAAACCTAGCTATTTTAGCAAACTACCCACCTCTCTTCACCTATAAATATGACCCCTTCATTCCCTCATTCATCAGCCCTTATCATTCATCATTCTCTCTTCTTTCCAAATTCTCTTAGCCTTTTCCATTCCCCACACCTAGAATCATCTCTTCATAGAGATTTTAGCTATTAAGCCTCTTAAAGAGCCCTTGGTTGGCCACCTTGGAGGGCCATCAGCAAAGGAGCAAAAGCGAAGGAAGTAAAGGAGCCTCGTCGGTTAGAGTCTTGGGTGACAGCCACTTTGATCTGGGTTTAATCTTTCTTTTTAATTTAATCTGAAAATGTTTGCTATGTGCTCATTATTCTTGTTTACAACAATGTTAGCTTAATTTTTGTTTAAGCTAGGATGATTATTTTGATTAAATAATATTTATTTGTTTCATGCTTATAATGTTTGTGCCTCAATCGATCAAGTTTTTAATTAAAATCAAGTTTGTATTTCGTTTATACATGATTGAAATGCACCTGAATTAGCTGAGCGGTCCAACCAGACCACGGCTAATGGACGCATAATTGAAATGTCCATGCTCAATTTAGATCCTAACCCAATTAAATTATAGGTTGCATAATAACTCTAACCAAGCTCTATTATCTTGCATAGTTTTTAGATTTGTGTGATTAAATTATTTCAAACCTAACACATCCCTGTTACATCACACGAATGCTAAGAAACCCTTAGTAAATAAGGATCAGTAAAATGTGTATTTATTAAGTAAAGGATTCCGGAAGGACCTAATGTGGTTTTCAAACTCATGAAAGATTGAGTTGCCATGAATGTTTTTCTGAATGTTATTAAGCATGTTGATAATAAGTTGAGTTTAATTAAAGTAATTGTCCTAGTTTATTTATGTTATAATTGTTGCAAATTGTGTTTAATTTTGCTAATATCTATTTCATTCATATAGTTTGCATACTTAGGATAATTTGCATTAGGGATCATTGCATTTAGTTTAGTATATTTTAATCATCAATTCTCAACTATATTGTGTTTTTTATTTACCAAATTGTTAATATAATTTTACAAATTAAGTGACTTAGCACAAATATAATCCTTGTGGAGATGATAACTCGATACTTACTTATTACTTGATAACGACTGTGTACACTTGCACAAACCTACGCGTTACAAGTTTTTGGAGCTGTTGTCGGGGATTGTTAACTATTGTCAAAATCATTTCTTTTTTTTGTGAAATTATTTACTTCCAATGTGGTTTATTTCTAACATTACTAACTTATTCTTTTTAATCTTGTGATTTTCTTCTCAGGTGTTTATGAGCACCGATCGGATTATCGATTTACTCTTTGTAGACCCTAAAATTGAGTGAACTTTCAAACAAAAAAGATGTGAACGAATAGCTCAAGGACAAGTCAAAATGGACCTTGGAAATTAGAATCAAGACCAAGGTAATGAAGCCGATTGTGTATGAAATCCCATCCTCATTGCCAATGATAGGGATTGATACATCAGACAATATGTTGTGCAACTTTTGGGTGAGTTAAATCCAGGAATTAGAAGGCTAAATATTGGGGCAGCCCAATTTGAATTGAAACCAATGATGTTTCAAATTCTCCAAACGGTGGGCCAATTCAGTGGTATGCCCACAGAAGATCCACATCTCCCCCTTCGATTGTTTATGGAGGTGAGTGATTCATTCAAGATAGTCGGTAAGACTGAAGGCGCACTAAGGTTGAATTTGTTTCTGTACTCGTTGAGAGATTGAGCATGAGCATGGCTCAATTCATTGCCACCAAATTCCATATCTACATGGAAAGAATTAGCAGAGAGATTTTGGGTTAAGTATTTCCTGCCTAGCAAAAACACTAAGTTGAGGAACGAGATTACAACTTTCCAATAATTAGATGACGAGTCCTTGTATAAGGCTTAGGAGTAATTCAAGGAGTTACTTCGTAAGTGTCCTCATCATGGGATTCCACATTGTATCCAGCTGGAGACATTCTATAATGGTCTCAGTGTACATGCAAGATTGATGGTAGATGCTTCTGCGAATGGTGCAATTTTGTCTAAGTCTTATAATGAGGCTTATGAGATCATTGAGAGGATCGCGAGTAATAACTATCAATGGCCAAAAAATCAAACAACTTTAGGAAGACGTGTAGCCAGAGTTCATGAAGTTGATGCCCTTACTTCGTTATCAGCTCATGTATCGTCTATTTCCTCTATGTTAAAATAGTTTATCGCTAATAGTGCTAATAATTTTGCAGCTCAGCCACGAAGTCTGTTTGAAGTAGTTTCCTATGTGTACTGTGGGGAAGGTCATTCTTTTGAGAATTGTCCCTCAAATTCCAAGTCATTGTACTATGTGGGGAACCAACATCAAAATAGGATTGGACAAGGACCCTAGTCCAACTTCTACGATCCTTCATGGCATAATCATCCTAATTTTTCTTGGAGCAACCAAGGAAATGGATTGAACAACAACTTCTTGTAGCATAGACTTAACCAATCTCAAAGGTTTAATCAACAAGCTCCTAAAAACACCTCAAGCTGAGGCATCAAACAGTTTGGAGAACTTGTTAAAAACGTACATGGCAAAGAATGACGCTTTGATCCAAAGCCAAGTAGCAACATTGAAAAATTTGAAAAACCAAATGGGTCAGTTAGGTAGGGAGCTTCGTAATAGATCGCAAGGAACCTTGTCGAGCAATTCTGAGAATCTAAGAAATTTGGGTAAAGAACATATCAAGGCTGTGGTATTGCGAAGTGCTAAAATTTTAGAACCCCAATTGATTGATGTCGAAGATAAGCCCGTTGAGAAGAATCAACCAGCTGTTGAAATTCCTACACCGAAAGAGTCAGAATCTGCAAAGACTGACAAGGTAAACCCTAACTTAGTGAATTCAAATACTTTAACATCTTCTTTGGATACAGATTTACCTACTCAGAAGAGTTATCCGCAAAGATTATAGCAACAAAAGTAGAAACAGGAGGTGCAATTCAAGAAATTTTTGGATGTTCTGAAGCAGTTCTACATCAATATTTTGTTGGTGAAGGCTTTAGAACAAATGCCAAATAATGTGAAGTTTATGAAGGATATACTGTCCAAGAAGAAATGGCTGAGTGAGTATGAGACTGTCACTTTGACAAAGGAGTCTAGTGCATTCCTACAAAACAAACTGCCACCGAAATTGAAAGACCCAGGAAGCTTCACTATACCCTATAACATTAGTGAATCTTACTGTGGTAAATGTAACGCCCTAAATTTTTGGGTCTTTCTTGGGTTACTGTTAGGTTGATAAAATTTTTGAATTCTGGTATTTGGGTGTGTAATTCATATTAAGGGTCTGGTAATGGGCCTATGGAAGTCCCAAGGGTTGGTCAAACCCTGGTAAAATTTTGGATTTTGGACTTAGGAGATAGGGGGCTTTGGATAGAAGGTGTCATAAGAAATTGTGTGTGAAATGTGACACAAGAGAGCCTTGTGCTGGAGTGGCAATGTGACGCCACTAAGGAGTTATAAAAGTGGTGCCTACGAGGGTTTGGAGGTCCAGGGTTCAAGTCACAGGTAAGTAATTAAGGTGTTTTATTTTTATGAGCAGGAAGGTAAGTGGTGGACTTCAAATAAATTCTATCAGGTAGAGTTTGAATGAGTCAAAGGAGTAAGTTGAGGAGGGATAAGGGGAGAAAAAGGAGAAGCTGATCAAGGAGGATAGAGTTGGCCGAATGGTGGACTCTTGAGGAGCAAGAGTTGGCTGGCCAAGGGGTTATAATTGGGCAATCGGCTAGGGAGTTGAGGTATGTGTAGTTTCAGCAATAGGAGATAGTTGTGCCGAATTCTCTTTGATTTTTCCTTCAGGATTTCATTTTGTTTTTCTTTCAGTGAGCCGCAATAGGGTAGGGTGCCTTAGGGTTCATTCTCTTTACTCGTTCTTTCGCTAGAAGCCTAATATAGGTCTCCCAAAGCACCTCCCTGTGCCATTTTCCTCTGTCAAACAGATTGCCTACTTTTCTTTTTCTTCTCTAATTTCTTCTCTTCTTTTCTTTCCTTCCATCTTCTTCTACTGCCATCCATATCTCCCCCTCTTCATTTTCTTCTCTTTTAGATAGTCATAAAAGCAGAAAGCAAGCTCATCATTGCCGATTCTTCTCTGGACCAAAACCTTTTGAACCGATTCCTCTTGTTGGTCGAAACCTTGATTACACCTTAACGATTTTTCTTAGCCGAACATACCTTGCTTATACCTTTCCTATTTCTCCTTTTCTTTGTCAATCTCTTAGAAACCCAGTTAGCCGAATACCTTTTTGTGGCCAAACACCTCATTCTTTTCTTCAAAATAAAAACCTTCATACCTAGTGGTGTTCAAGGCTGAATCTGAGATCAAACCTGTCTTACTTTGGGTTTGTGGAAGGAGTTGTCGTAGATCGGGATTGTACCGCTATCTAAGACTCTTCGTGGGCAGAATATCACGTGGTGTGATCAAGGGGTTGTGCAACTAAGGATATTAAAGGCTAGCACAGTTGGACATCGAGACTAGTCTATATTTGGCAGAAAGGCTTTTTGTGCGAGGAGTTTTGTCAATGCTTCGACAGTTAACAGGTGTGTATCATACCCTTACTAAAGGCTAGAACGGTTAAGCCGCAATGACTGAAGAGTGACCGAAAGGTCGGTACTGTGAGGATCTGTGAGTAACCGATTACAATCCGATGGTTGGATTTGGGTTTGTTGATGACAGAATTGCAAAGTGTGCAATTCCGTGCGTTTTGGTAAGTTGGGCCTCGATGGGTCGAATAGGGGCCCAATGGGCTTCTGAGCCCATTTGGGTAAAAATAATCATTAAGGACATTTTGGAAAACTATAGTAATCAAAACTATTGAAATTTGTAATCTAATTATAAAACTTGGATTAATGGGCTTAAATCACTGTTAGACATCGTAAGGCCCATTAATGGTGTTTGGGCCTAAAAGGGCAAAACTGGTAACTGAGTTAAAATGGACTTCCGTAATGACAAATGGATTAATAGCAACTTTGATATGCATAAAAACTCTAAAAATTGTTGAAATGACTAAAATACCCCTAAGTAGGGAAAATTACCATTATAGCCCTAGGTACAAAATGACCAATATAGCCTTAGGGTTAATTTTATCTGAGATGCATGATATTCTGATTCTGCTTAATGTATGCCATAACATTTATATCTGTTGTATGGGTTATGGGTTATATTAATAGAGGAAGCGTTCTGGTAGTCTCGCTGCAATCTGGTGGCCTGGCCACATATATCTGTTCTGGTGACTTCGTCACAATATCTGGCAACCTCACTGTAATCTGGTGGCTTTGCCACATATGTATATATCTGCTCTGGTGGCCTAGCCACAATATCTATATCTGGTGACTTCGTAACAATATTTGGCAGTCTCGCTGCAATTTCTGTGGTGTGTAGCGGTTGGGTGGGTCGAGTAGTCTCCCCATATGGTGTAAGGCTGGTACGGGGGTGTTATGGATGGGTCTGGGTTGGGATTTCTGCATTCATGATATATTTGTTCTGTATCTGCTATGGGCCTATGGGTTTCATTCTGATTTCTGTACTGGGCCAAGGCCCAAATAACTCTGACTCTGAGGCTTGATCTGTGTTGGGCTATGGTTGGGTTATGTTACACACTGAGTTTACCAAAATCACCCTTTATTTTCATCTCTGCAGGAAATCCCCAACCATAGTGGGCTTGGAGCTGTGAGGGATTCGGAGTGGTCACATCATCTGCAAAGTTGGTGTTTCTAAGTTAGTTTATTTTTATTATTTTTATATTCTAATTTAGTTTTGGGTTTTAAGTTGTAATAAGGCCGCTATTTAAATCTCTTCTTTCGCTATGGTTTTTATTTACTGATTATATTTGTACTATGTCGAAACTGCTAGTGTTAGGCTGCGCGGGTTTTCAAAATTAAGAAACATTTTTAAAACTCAACAAGCGTAACAAATGGATAGCCTAAAGATTGATAAACCGGCTTTTCATTCAACCGCTGTTTTTACAAAGACCACTCTAATCACTTAAACCAACGAATGCATACTACGTCGTAAGTCCATGTGACATGTCAGATTTGGCCATAACATCTAGGCCGGGTTTAGAGTGTTACATTTAGTGGTATCAGAGCCAGGTTGCAACAACTCGGCTGTGGAACGGGTCTAAAAATGGGAGTTTTTAAAGAAACATTGAATAAAGGTTTTGAAAATCATTTTTTTAAGAACTTGATTATAAATTATTTTCGAGAATGTTTCCAGTATTTTCTCTTTACAAATAGATGATTTTAAAGATTAAAATCAGTTTTCTAAAATTAGTTTTTAGAAGGTGGCACACCGAATCTCCGGCCCAAGTCTGTAAGTTTTCTGAGCCTTTCTAATTATTTCTAAAATATCTTTTATATGCTTGAACAAAACCTTATCATGATACTTTAGTTAGGGTAACACAAGAACTATAAGAACTTTGATAAGTAGACTGAGACTGTAGCTAGGCTACTGCGCAAGAAAACAAACTCAAACTCTGAATACTGTTATTCATAAGACATCTGTAATAAACACTGAAACATTAAACTGATTCATAAAATTCTTAATTAGATAATACGATATGAGTACGAGAGTAGCTCGGGGAAGAGGCTGCGGGCGTGGCCGAGGTAGTGCTCGAGCAGGAACTTCGTCTTTGGGGCATATGCCGATGGCAAAAGCACCAGTACCACTGGCAACGGAAGTGGAGTCTCATGATCGTGGTGTCGAGGATGACGCCCTATCCCAGGCAATGCTTCGTGTTCTAGAAAAGGTTAACGGGGCAAGTTCGGGTAACAAAATTTGAGGATCTATTTCTGAGCAACTTTGGGCTAACGGAGCAGAGATCTTTAGGGGTGTATCTAGTGTAGCTCCGAATGTGGCTGAGTATTGGTTAGAAGCCACAGAGCGGATTATGGATGATCTGGACTGCTCTGTGGAGCAGAAGCTGAAGGGAGCCATATCGTTACTCAGGGATGAGGCTTATTAGTGGTGGCTCAAGGTGAAAGATGGAACTCTTGTTGACAGTGTGACTTGGGAGCTGTTTAAGACAGCCTTCAAAAGAAAGTATGTTGGGGCTAGTTACGTGGAAGCTCGCTGGAAATAATTTCTGAACCTGGTTCAAGGGAGTAAGTCAGTGGCTGAGTATGAGTCTGAGTTTCTGAGACTGAGCCGGTATGCTTCTGGGATTGTCGCTATAGAGTATGAGCGTAGCGTATGCTTTGAGGATGGTCTGAGAGATGAACTTAGGGTGCTGATTGCTCCGCAGAAGGAGCGTAACTTCACTGCTTTAGTGGAGAAAGCTAGGATAGCTGAGGAAGTGAAGCGTACAGAAAGACAGAATCGTGAGAAGGATCGGAACCATTTTAGGAGAGATTCAGGACTTTCAGGTGGTATGAACAGGAATGTTAAGAGAGCAAGGGTAATAGAGCCAGTTCGAGCAGTACCGATGAATGCTGTTAGACCGTAGGGTTGTAGGAATTGTGGGAAGATACATATGGGTGAGTGTCGAAAACGTTCTGGTGCTTGTTTCTAGTACGGATCTATGGAGCATGGAGTCAAAGATTCTCCTCAGAAAACAGATCAGGTTCAAGTTGCTAAACAGAGGGTTGCTCAACCAGTGAGAGGTGGACCATAACCACCGAGAGGACGAGGACAAGGAAGGGGCGAAAATGGTAATGGTCGAGGTAAAGGGGCACCTGGCAGGGGTGCCGAAAATGCTGAGGCTCGACAGCTAGCGTTGGTGTATACAGCTCGTCATCGAGAGGAGGGTGATGCACCTAACGTCATAACTAGTACGTTCTTGGTTTCTAGCTTGCCATATACTGCTTTGGTGGATATTGGATCTACTCATTCCTATGTTGCATGTTCCATATCTGGGTTGTTGGGTGTGCACTCTGAGGAGATAGTGAGTGGGGTAACTGTATTAAGTCCTTTGGGGCACTCGGTTAAGGTAGACAAACTGTATAGGGATGTGCCTTTAGAAACCCAAGGTAATATTTTCTCTGGAGACTTGATGGAGTTACCGTTCAGAGAATTCGACCTCATTCTGGGAATAGATTGGCTTGTTAAGCATAGGGCGACTCTGGATTGTGCTGCTAAATGAATGGTGTTAAGAACCACGAAGGGAGAAGAGGTTATGATGATAGGTGAGCGAAGGGATTATTTGTCCAATGTGGTGTCGGTATTAAGATCTGAAAAATGGATTCGTAAAGGTTGTGAGGCCTATTTGGCATTTGTAAGTCAGTCAGAATCAGAGGGACTGACGGTGGATAAGGTTAGAACCGTTAAAGAGTTCCAAAATGTTTTTTCGAAGGAGCTTCCGAGACTGCCTCCGAACCGAGAGGTTGAGTTTGGAATCGACTTGTCGCTTGGAACGACACCAGTGTCCATTGCACCTTATAGGATGGCACTGAAGGAGTTGGTGGAGCTAAAAGCCCAAATTCAAGAGTTATTGGATAAAGGCTTCATTAGACCAAGTGTGTCTCCGTGGGGAGCACCAGTGTTGTTCGTAAAGAAGAAAGATGGGTCAATATGGTTGTGCATCGATTATCAGCAGTTGAACAAACTGACGATTAAGAACAAGTACCCACTGCCGAGAATCGATGATTTATTCGACCAACTTAAAGGAGCTTCAGTATTTTCCAAGATTGACCTTCGATCTGGGTATCATCAGTTGAGGGTTAAGGAGGTGGATATTCACAAGACGGCATTCAGAACTCGGTATGGTCATTATGAGTTCTTGGTTATGCCATTTGGACTGATGAATGCTCCTGCAGCGTTTATGGATCTGATGAATCGTATATTCCAACCATTTTTGGATCAGTTTGTAGTCGTCTTTATTGATGATATTCTAGTATATTCTGAAACTGAAGTGAAACATGATGAGCATCTCCGCATTGTGCTGCAAGTGTTAAGGGAGAAGGAACTTTATGCGAAATTCAGCAAATGTGAATTCTGGTTGAAGGAGGTAACCTTCTTAGGACATGTTGTCTCTGCTGAGGGGATTAAGGTGGACCCTCGAAAGGTTGAAGCAATTTTGGAATGGAAGCCACCTAGGTCAGTGTCAGAAATTCAGAGTTTCCTAGGGTTGGCAGGATATTACAAGAGGTTTGTGGAAGGTTTTTTTGTGATGGCAGTGCCTTTGACAAAACTCATAAGGAAAGGAGTACCGTTTTTTTGGACAGAAAAGTAGCAGGAAGCTTTTGAGAAGTTGAAGAAAGTTCTGACCGAAGCACCTGTGTTAATTCAGCCAAAGTGTGGGAAGGATTTTACTGTGTACAGTGACGCATCACATGTGGGATTGGGTTGTATGTTGATGCAAGAAGGTAAGGGGGTTGCTTATGCATCACGACAGCTTAAGCCTCACGAAGGAAGCTATCCTACTCATGATCTGGAGTTGGCAGCGGTAATCTTTGCACTTAAGATTTAGAGACATTACCTGTATGGAGAAAGGTGTATTATATACACAGATCATAAAAGTCTTAAGTACTTGCTGACTCAGAAGGAGCTGAACCTTAGGCAGCGAAGATGGATAGAGTTGCTTAAGGATTATGACTGCGCAATTGAGTATCACCCAGGCAAAGCTAATGTGGTGGCTGATGCCCTAAGTCGTAGAACTGTATCTGATCTGAGAGCCATGTTTGCTCGTTTGATTCTGTATGACGATGGTAGTCTGTTAGTAGAACTACAAGTTAGGCCGACCTGGGTGGAAGAGATTAAGGGAAAACAATCGAGGGATGAGTCTCTGGTTTCTCAATTTCGGCAGGTTAAGAATGGGGATACTTCTGAGTTCAGACTGAGCAGTGAGGGAGTTCTGTTTTACCGAGGTAGAGTTTGTATTTCGAAGGACTCTGACTTGAGGCTAGCAATTCTGAAAGAAGCTCATGAAGGTCTGTGTGCTATGCATCCTAGAGGGAATAAAATGTATCGCGACTTAAAGGAATTGTATTGGTGGCCTGGATTGAAGCAAGAGGTAACAGAATTTGTGGGAAAATGTCTGACTTGTCAGCAAGTGAAAGCTGAACATCAATTACATTTCGGACTTTTGCAGCCAGTGAAAGTACCACTTTGGAAGTGGGAGAGGGTAACCATGGATTTTGTGAGTGGGTTACCCTTGACACCGTCGAAGAAGGACTCGATTTGGGTAATTGTGGAGATCCTAGATTCACATCTCGATTTTGGCAAAAGTTGCATGAGGCGTTGGATACGCGGTTGAACTTTAGTACAGCCTTTCATCCTCAAACTGATGGTCAGTCGGAAAGGGTTATTCAGATTCTGGAAGACATGTTGAGGGGATGCGTTATCGACTTTCGAGGTAGTTGGGAGGATTATCTACTATTGGCAGAATTTGCATACAATAACAGCTATCAGGCTAGTATTCATATGGCACCTTATGAAGTGCTGTATGGACGTAAGTGTCGTACACCTAGTTGTTGGACCGAATTGGGCAAGCAACAAGCTCTTGGACCTGAATTGGTAGGAGAGACTGAAGAGAAGGTCAAAGTGATTAGGGATCGGTTAAAAGAAGCATCTGATCGGCAGAAGTCTTACGCGGATTTAAAGCGTAAGGAGATTGAGTACTCAATGGGTGACATGGTTTTTTTGAAGGTTTCACTGTGGAAAAAGATACTAAGATTTGGGAAGAAAGGCAAGTTGAGTCCGCGGTTCATTGGGCCTTATCGGGTTCTTAAGCGAGTAGGACCAGTGGCTTATCAGTTGGAATTGCCTCCAGAGCTAGACAGGATTCACAATGTTTTCCGCGTATCCATGTTAAGGGAATATCGTTCTGACCCTACTCATATCCTACCAGTTGCAGAGGTTGAGGTACTGCCTGACTTGACTTTCGAGGAAGAACCTGTACAGATTCTGGATCGAGAGGTGAAGGTTTTAAGAAGGAAGTCGGTCCCATTAATAAAGGTACTTTGGCGTAATCATGGCAGAGAGGAAGCTACTTGGGAGCCAGAGGAGGCGATATGTCAGCAATACCCGCATCTGTTCGGATTAGGTAAATTTTGAGGACGAAATTTCTTTAAGGAGGGTAGAGTTGTAACGCTCTAAATTTTCGGGTCTTTCTTGGGTTGTTGTTAGGTTGATAAAATTTTTGAATTTTGGCATTTGGGTGTGTAATTCATGTTAAGGGTGTGGTAATGGGCCTATGGAAGGCCCAAGGGTTGGTCAAACTCGGGTAAAATTTTGGATTTTGGACTTAGGAGATAGGGGGCTTTGGAGAGAAGGTGTCCTAAGAAATTTTGTGTGAAATGTGACACAAGAGAGCCTTGTGGTGGAGTGGCAATATGACACCACTAAGGAGTTATAAAAGTGGCGCCTAGGAGGGTTTGGAGGTCCAGGGTTCAAGTCACAGGTAAGTAATTAAGGTGTTTTATTTTTATGAGCAGAAAGGTAAGTGGTGGACTTCAAATAAATTCTATCAGGTAGAGTTTGAATGAGTCAAAGGAGTAAGTTGAGGAGGGATAAGGGGAGAAAAAGGATGAGCCGATCAAGGAGGATAGAGTTGGACGAATGGGGGACTCTTGAGGAGCAAGAGTTGGCCGGCCAAGGTGTCCTAATTGGGCAATCGGCTAAGGAGTTGAGGTATGTGTAGTTTCGGCAATAGGGGGTAGTTGTGCCGAATTCTCTTTGATTTTTCCTTCAGGATTTCGTTTTGTTTTTCTTTTGGTGAGCCGCAATAGGGTAGGGTGCCTTAGGGTTCATTCTCTTTACTCGTTCTTTTGCTAGAAGCCTAATATAGGTCTCTCAAAGCACCTCCCTGTGCCATTTTCCTCTGTCAAACAGATTGCCTACTTTTCTTCTTCTTCTCTAATTTCTTCTCTTCTTTTCTTTCCTTCCATCTTCTTCTACTGCCATCCATATCTCCCCTCTTCATTTTTTTCTCTTTTAGATAGTCATAAAAGCTGAAAGCAAGCTCATCATTGCCGATTCTTCTCTGGACCAAAACCTTTTGAACCGATTCCTCTTGTTGGTCGAAACCTTGATTACACCTTGACGATTTTTCTTAGCCGAACATACCTTGCTCATACCTTTCCTATTTCTCATTTTCTTTGTCAATCTCTTAGAAACCCAGTTAGCCGAATACCTCTTTGTGGCCAAACACCTCATTCTTTTCTTCAAAATAAAAACCTTCATACCTAGTGGTGTTCAAGGCTGAATCTGAGATCAAACCTGTCTTGCTTTGGGTTTGTGGAAGGAGTTGTTGTAGATCGGGATTGTACCGCTATCTAGGACTCTTCGTGGGCAGAATATCACGTGGTGTGATCAAGGGGTTGTGCAACTAAGGATATTAAAGGCTAGCACAGTTGGGCATCGAGACTAGTCTATATTTGGCAGAAAGGCTTTTCGTGCGAGGAGTTTTGTCAATGCTTTGACAGTTAACAGGTGTGTATCATACCCTTACTAAAGGCTAGAACGGTTAAGGCCGTAATGACCGAAGAGTGACCGAAAGGTCGGCACTGTGAGGATCTGTGAGTAACTGATTACTGTCCGATGGTTGGATTTGGGTTTGTTGATAATGGAATTGCAAAGTGTGCAATTCCGTGCGTTTTGGTAAGTTGGGCCACGATGGGCCGAATAGGGGCCCAATAGGCTTTCGAGCCCATTTGGGTAAAAATAATCATTAAGGACGTTTTGGAAAACTATAGTAATCAAAACTATTGAAATCTGTAATCTAACGGTAAAACTTGGATTAATGGGCTTAAATTACTATTAGACATCGTAAGGCCCACTAGGGGTTTTTGGGCCTAGAAGGGCAAAACTGGTAACTGAGTTAAAATAGACTTCTGTAACGACAAATGGATTAATAGTAACTTTGATATGCATAAAAACTCTGAAAATTGTTGAAATGACTAAAATACCCCTAAGTAGGGAAAATTACCATTATAGCCTTAGGTACAAAATGACCAATATACCCTTAGGGTTAATTTTATCTGAGATGCATGATATTCTGATTTTGCTTAATATATGCCATAACATTTATATCTGTTGCATGGGTTATGGGTTATATTGATGGAGGAATCGTTCTGGCAGCCTCGCTGCAATCTGGTGGCCTCGCCATATATATCTGTTCTGGTGACTTCGTCATAATATTTGGCAGCCTCACTACAATCTGGTGGCTTTGCGACATATGTATATATCTGCTCTGGTGGCCTAGCCACAATATCTGTATCTGGTGACTTTGTCACAATATCTGGTAGCCTCGTTGTAATTTCTATGGTGTGTAGCGGTTGGGTGGGTCGAGTAGTCTCCTCACATGGTGTAAGGCTGGTACGGGGGTGTTACGGATGGGTCTGGGTTGGGATTTCTGCATTCATGATATATTTGTTCTATATCTGCTATGGGCCTATGGGTTTCATTCTGATTTCTGTACTGGGCCAAGGCCCAGATAAGTCTGACTCTGAGGCTTGATCTGTGTTGGGCTATGGTTGGGTTATGTTATACACTGAGTTTACCAAACTCACCCTTTATTTTCATCTCTGCAGGAAATCCCCTACCATAGTGGGCTTGGAGTTGTGAGGGATTCGGAGTGGCCACATCATCTGCAAAGTTGGTTTTTCTAAGTTAGTTTATTTTTATTATTTTTATATTCTGATTTAATTTTGGGTTTTAAGTTGTAATAAGGCCGCTATTTAAATCTCTTCTTCCGCTATGGTTTTTATTTACTGATTATTTTTGTACTATGTCAAAACTACTAGTGTTAGGCTGCGCGGGTTTTCAAAATTAAGGAACGTTTTCAAAACTCAACAAGCATAACAAATGGATAGCCTAAAGATTGATAAACCGGCTTTTCATTCAACCGCTGTTTTTACAAAGACCACTCTAATCACTTAAACCAATGAATGCATACTAAGTCGTAAGTCCATGTGACATGTCAGATCTGGCCATAATGTCTGGGCCGGGTTTGGGGTGTTACAGTAAAGGTTTTTGTGACTTAGGAGCGAGTATCAACTTGATGCCTAAGTCTATTTTTGAAGATACTAGGGATAGGAGAAGTAAAACCTACAACTATGACGCTTTAGCTAGCGGATCGATCTTTAGCATATCCCGAATGAAAGATAGATGATGTTTTGGTAAGAGTCGATAAATTTATTTTTCTTGCTGATTTCATTGTCTTAGATTTTGAAGCAGATAAGGAAGTGCTAATCATCCTTGGAAGACCTTTCTTAGCCACGGAAAGAACATTAATTAATGTGTAGAAAGGTGAACTCACCATGCGAGTTCAAAACAATCAGGTAACCTTTAACATTCTTAAAGCAATGAAATTTCCCGATCCGTCAGAAGAGTGTTAAGTTATAGAAGAGATAGAAACCTTGGTTTCTATGGAAAGCAATTTTAAAGAAGATCCATTGGAGAAACCCTTAGATCTTGACCCTTTCCAGGATGAAGAAGGTAAAGAAAACATGGCTTTGATGGAAGCCAATCTGAGAAATTTTATTCAATCCACACGGTTTGAACTGTTAAAGTTAGAAGTTGGAGAATTTGTGTAACTGTAATGCCCCAAATCCCCAAAACCCCTGTTAAAATTATTTTTACGTGTTTGTGGCATGGATGTATGGTTGCCTTAGTGGTTTGGTGCTTTGGGAGTGTTTGGGAAGTCATGGGTTTAAGCCTTGGCATTGAGAAAATTTTTTTTTTTTTAAGTTAAAACCCCTACCCATGGTCAGTATGGTTATATGCAGAATGATAAACTATAATTTATACATATTTTCACCCCATGCTTTGCATATTTATGAATGATTTCTCTTTGGTTTTAGTGAATTCGATGCTCCTAATCATTTAATTTCATGTTTTATACTCAAGAGAGTTTAGGATAGCAAAATGAGAGAGAAACGGGCCAAAAATGGACAAATTGGGCTTAAATCAGTGTTTCACATGCGCTAGGCATTTCCACACGGGTGATCCACATGCACGTGTGTCATGGCCGTGTCGACTAAGAACCAACTCAGTATTGCACAAGGCTGAGCACCTTCACACAGGCATGGCACATGGTCGTGTCTCTGCCGAGCCCAAGCCTAGTTCTATTAGGAAAGGGGCACTTTTGAGGGTTTTGAAGCACTCTAAAGCCTATATAAATACCCTAGAAGAGGATTAAAGGGACACATAGAGTTCAAGGCAAAAAATATTTGTGAATAGCCATCGGAATCACCTCAGAGCCATGGTCTACATCAAGACTGAAGATTTCCATCCAATTTCCTAGAAGTTCTTGGGATTCTTTATGTTTTGTTGTTTTCCAAACTTTGAGATGTTTTCCATTATTATTATGAACTAAACTCCCTAAATACCTAAAGGAGATGAAACCTAGGATGAATTTTATTACTCTTTGATTTATATGACAAATATTTGTTCTTATTCTTAATTGTGAGTTTTAACCCTTGCTTTAATATTCTAGGATATTAATTCAGGTTCTTGATGTGCTTATTTAGTAGAGAAAATGTCTCTATTTAAGAGTAGATCATCCATAATTAAGCGGATTTAAATGCAATCCTAGAGATAGGACGACATAAATCTGTTGCATTAGAGTCAAATCTAATAAGGGAATCCATAGATCGAGTTAATGCGACAATAGAGGTTTTAATTAGAAAGAGATTTCAATTAATCAACCTAGAGTCAGTTATTTTTAGTCTCGAAAGGGATAATAACATAAATCAGGGATTTCTACAGAATAAGTCAAGTGAATAAATCATCTAAGTCAAAGGTAATAAGTGAAGTCTAGGTGGATTGTTTCTTGGGTATTGTCTTCTCCATTGGTTTTTTTTTCTAAAGTATTATCCAACTTTCATCTCTATCGTAATCTTAGTTAAATTAGAGAATTAGTTTAGTTTAAAAACATCCATTAATTCCTAGGCTAGATAATAAAAAGGTAGTAATTACTAGTACTTTTAGTCCTCGTGGATATGATATTTCCAGTCTCACCATAACTATACTACTGTTTGATAGGTGTGCTTGCCGTAAGTCGAATTTTTAGTTAGTTTCACGACCATCAAGTTTTTGGCGCCGTTGCCGGGGACTAAGATATTAGGAACGCTTAATTTTATTACTTTAGCCATTTTTATTTTTTATTGCAATTTAATTTTATTTTTGCTTAAATTACTAAATTTTCTTTTATTTACTTCTGGTAGGTTTTTATAGTTTATGACTAGAAGAAACCCGTCAGGACCTCTACTTTTTGATAGTGAAATCAAAAGCACAGCTTGCAGAAACCGAAGAGAGATAAGACGAAGCCTATGATACCTAGAGGAAGCGCAAGAGGACGATATTCAAACCACAACTGTGGAGATAGCTGACTAAT